>NW_007260485.1:1432995-1492439 GCF_000164805.1 Carlito syrichta
TGCCACTGCACTCCAGCCTGGGTGATGGAGTGAGATTCCAACTAAAAAAAAAAAAAAAGTTATAATATGGAGAAATATAAGCACCTATAAATTCAAGAGGGAAATCTTTCAAAGTCTGGTTAGAATAACATTTAAATGAACATGTTAAATTAATAATTGTTAATAGGATTGTATGGAAACCTTAGTTCAGTGTGAAAGTTGTTTGTACTTTTTGTTTTTTTGGATAAATGATGTTTCTGCTTAAATTCTGTGTACAGTTTTATAGCAAAATATATGCTTTATCTTATTGTCTTATTTCTATCAGATATTGAATTTTTAGAAAAATAAGATTTTAAAGACTTTTTTTTTTTTTTTTACATGAAAACTTGTTTGCTGTTGAGTTATTGTGAATTTTTACTGGGAAAACACCTTTGTTGACAATTAGCAAATTAAAAATGGCTGAAATATATTAACCTTTGTTGATTTGAAATATATTTTGCTAAAGCTGTATTTTAAAATCAGTGTCTTTTTTTGGTAGTAAATAATGGCATAAGCTTAAATTTTGTACTGCTGAACTGATACAAATTTCAAAATACTCTTTTTTGGTAAACTTACTTTTCTAAGATGATAATCATTGTCCCCTGGACATTAAATTCAATGAATTCTTTTTTTAAAAAAGTTCTGTTGCATTTGATATTGTTCACCAGTTCTTTCTTGTATCTCTTTCCTTTTTTCTTTCACTAATTATGTGGATTGGGTTTTTTTTGTATCTCTGTTTTAATTCTTATAATTTTTTTTCCCCCCAGCTTCAATTTTTCTGTCAACTTGTTAAGTGAACATTACCAAGTATTTAGTTTTGGATCATCTCTCTTTTTCCCTGCCTGTGCTCATTTTCTATGCCTTTAGCTATTACCTTTTTTTTTTTTTTCAGTTGGAGTCTCACTCCGTCGCCCAGGCCTGAGTGCAGTGGCCTTCTCATGGCCACCGTAGCATCAACCTGCTGGGCTCCAGCGATCCTTCCGCCCCAACCTCCCAAGCAGCTGGAACTATAGGCGTGTGCTACCATACCCGGCTAATTTTTATTTTATTTTAATTTTATTTTATTGTAGAGGCTGGGTCTCGCCAAGTTGACGGGGCTGGTCTTGATCCAGCGGGCTCAGGCAATCCACCCGCCTCAGCTTCCCAAAGTGCTGGGATTACAGGCTGAGCCATTGTGCCTGACCCATTGTTAACTCTTAAATAAACATCTCTAATATGATTCATTTCCTTGTATTTGAGTCTTGAATTATTTTGTTTTAAAGATGTGGGGTACAATTCTGGATTAGGTACATAAGTAGTCCCTATACAGGTGAAGTTTGGGGCCTCCCTTTGGTCCCCGCTTTGCCTGGTTTTGGATTAAGGTACCCTTATTGATGTTATGTGTCTTACCTTCCATACCTCCCCCATCCCTTTCTTATGGTATTATGATAAATGTTCAGAATCTGCTTATGAGTGAGATTTATGTACTCAGTTCTTTGTTTCTGTGATAGATCACTGAGTATGATATACTCTAAATCCATCCAATTTGCTGCGAAGTCCATAATCTTGTCCTTCTTTATGGCTGCATAATAATCCATCGTGTATATGTCCTTTTTTTTTTTTTTTTTTTATCCAGAACACTTATAGTGGGCAACATGGTTAGTTCCATGTTTTGTTATTGTGAATAGTGCTGCAATAAACATGCATGAGCAGGTATCTTTTTTGTAGAATGATGTGTGTTCCTCCAGGTATATTCTCAGGAGGAGGATTGCTGGGTTGTATAGAAGATAAGTTTTTAGATCTTTTAGAAATCACCACACTGTTTTCCATAGAGTTTGTACTAATTTACACTCCTACCAACAGTGTAGAAGTGCCTCCCCCCAATTTATCTTAATCACAATCCCTAACCAGAATTACAGGCCTTCTTAACAAAGGGAAAATAAGGCCAAGGGTGCTCTTAATGGAAGAGTATACTTCTAACAAAACAAATCCTTCCTTTACTAAGTATTACCATTTGGTAAGAATTATTTCTCCCATATAGAACTCTTCCAACTTCCAGGTTTCCAGTGGTGAGATCGAGAGTGAAGGTAGAAGAAGTAGGAACAACAGCTGCCCAGAGTTGCCCTGCAACCTGGGGTCTTCGGCCTTCCAGACCCTGTCTACGTGAAGTCCTCTAAGGCTGGCTCCCAGCAGCATCCTCTCCAGCATCTGTTGTTTTTTGAGTTATCAATGATAACCATTCTGATTGGAGTTAGATGGTATCTCAAGTCTTGAATTTCTAACCACCTGCTGGAAATTTCCAGTAGGACATCTTACTAGTTCCAACTTAACATGTGTAAACCAAATCTTTCCAAACCAGTCAACTTGTTCTGACTTATTTCTGCCCAGGATTTCATCCACAGTTAGCTTCCAGGCCTTAAAGCTTTGATTTTAAGTGACTCCTTTTTTGCTACATACCCACTTAGACACTACATTTCATGGGTTTTTGGAAGATATATTTTGAAAAAAATTCTAGGTTAAACGAGGGGAGGGTAGTCTTTTCAAAAAAAGGTATTGGAATAACCTATATTCATATGCAAAAATAATGAATCTTGACTCTTGCAGAATTTGCACAAATTAACTTTAAATGGATCATAAACTTAAAAGTAAGAGAAGACTAAAAAACTTCTAAAAGAAAACAGAAGAAAATATTGTGATCTTAGGTTAGGCAAAAATTTTTTAGACATGACACAAAAATACAAACTAAATTGATTAAAAGTTGATACACAGATTCATAAATTGGACTTGATAAAAATTAAAAACTTTTGCTATTAAAAAAGGCATCACTAAGAAAGTTTATTAAGATTGGGAAAAATGCAAAATATGTTTGATAAAAGACTTGTATTAAATATGTATATAAAACATGTTACAATTCAATAATAAAACAACCTGCTGGGCTTGGTGGCTCATGCTTATAATCATAGCACTTTGGGAGATTGAAGGTGTTAGAGACTGAGGGTCTGGAGGGGGGCATAGCACTGCTAGAGCCGGGGTGCTGGGAGTAACAAAGATTTGCAACACAAAGAGATGAAGAAAGAAAAGATTTATTTAAGAAAAGATCACTTCCCACAGTCAGGAACTGAGGCCCAACATTTTAAGATGAGATGTGTGTGTCCCCCAACCCCCCAAGCCCCAGACTTAAATCTTCTGCTCTGGAGTTGTTGCAATCAAGTAGACTTGACTATCATGACCACTTGTGGATGATTTGCAGACCCTGGGGAAGGGTGGGGGGGTGGGGAGGGTCTGGTTCCCACTTCCCAGGCATGGGGTGCATGATTTGCAGACCCTGAAGAAGAGAGGGGAGTCTGGTCTTAACATCTTCAGGGGTCTGTTTTAAGATTACAGTGGGCAGATATTGGTCATGTTTGAGGGATCTGGGTTTCTGAAAAGACAAAGTCAGCAAAGTTAATCTTTACCAAAAGAATGCATTCCTCCAGGGCATAGTTTCTACTTTCTCATCTTTGTGTTAGGGTTTAGGAACGAGGTAAAATGACTTCCCGCTTGGTCTGTCCTTTCAGAGGGAGAAGGATTGCTTGAGGCCAGGAGTTTGAGTTTAGTCTGGGCAATAATATAGTAAGACCTTGTTTCTACAAAGAACCATTCAAAAAATGAGTCAGTTGTGGTATGTGTGCCTGTAGTCCTAGCTACTCAGTAGGCTGAGGCTGGACGATCACTTGAGCCAGGAGTTCCAGGTTTCAGAGAGCTGTGATCATGTCACTGCAATTCAGCCTTGGTGACAAAGTAAGACCCTGTCTCTCAACAAAAAAAAAAAAAAAAGAAAAAGCAATCTAATTTCTAAAATGCAAGAAGATTTGAATAGATACTTTGCAATGATTATATGTATGAATATGTGAATGACAAATAAACACATGAAAAGATGCTCTGCATAATAGTCATTAGAGAAATGCAAATTAAAACCTCAGAGAGCCTGAGCCCAAGAGGTTGAGGCTGCAGGGAGCCGTGATCATGCTACTGTACTCTAGCCTGGGCTACAGAGTGAGATCCTGGCTGGAGAGAGAGAGAGACAGACAGAAAATACCAAGTCTTGATGAGGAGTGTAGAAATTTCAACTCTTGTACGCAACCGACATACAACATCTCATACATTGGGATGGAAAATTATTCAGCACTTTATACTTTGAGGAACAGTTTAAACAGTTTAGCAGTTCCTCAAGATACTTTTTTTTATTTTTTAATGTGGAGACAAGGTCTCACTGTGTTGCCCAGGCTGGTCTCGAATTCCTGGGCTCGAGATCCTCCCGCCTCGGGCTTCTAAAGTGCTGGGATTACAGGCATAAACCACCATGCCCAGCCAGCTCCTCAAAATGTTAAACACAGAGTCCATGGAATCTGGCTGTTGTACCCCTAGGTATATATCATAGCGAACTGAAAACATATATCCTCACAAAAACTTGTTCATGATTGTTCATAGTAACATTATTCATGGATAGTCAAAAAATGGAGACAGCCCAAATGTCCAGCAACAGGTAAATACATAAATAAATAAAATCTGATATTTCCATACAATGGACTACATATTACTTAGCAGTGGGAAAACAACAAACTACTTACTGATTGATGCGGCTACAAAGATGACTCAGGAACATTAGTTAAGTGGAAGAAGCCAGACACACAAAAAACTACATATTGTATGAAATTTTTGGATTAGGCAAAACTACAGAGATAGAAAAGAGATTGCTGGTTGTCTGAGTTGAGGGTGGGAAGTGACTGTAAAAGGGGCACAAGAGAACTTCTAAAGCATTGTAAAATGTGCTTTTAGTGATTCCTGAAAACAACTATGAATTTGTTAAAATTTGTGGAACTGTTCATGAAAATGGGTGAATTTTATAGTATATAAATTATTTCTCAATTAAAGCAATAGCTTATGCATTTAAAAACAATTCCAGGACGTACTGAAAAAAAAAAAAAAAGGAATTCATGATTCCACTCTGAATGATAAGCCAATAAATAAATGGGGCTGAAGGAAGAGTTCTTTTTTACAGTAGAATGATAACGACTGGTAAATAAATGTGTAGGTACCAGTGGAATTGGGAAATTAGCATTTTGTAGCCATCTATAATTTAAAAAAAGGTTCATATCACAGAAACAAAGAACAGAGTACCATATTTTCTCACTCATAAGTGGACCTTGAACAATGATCATAATACTATGAGAAAGGGATTGGCAGTGGTGGAAAACTGCCAGGGGATGGGGGTGTGTGTGGGATTGGCAGTTGAGGGAAACTGGGAAGGAGGGGAGGGGAGAGGGAGGCGGGGGGAGCACATCTCATCAATAAGGGTACCTGCATAATGAACATTTGTATACCTAATCCTAATCGCCAGCTAATGCTAAATCTTGACGGGAGTTTTGATCAGGAGTAACATTTTTTTTTTTTTTTTTTGAGTTGGAGTCTCACTCTGTCACCCAGGCTGGAGTGCAGTGGCATACTCCAGCACCCAGTGTCGACCTGCTGGGTGCAGGGACCACTCCAGCACCCAGCGTCGACCTGCTGGGCTCTGGTGATCCTTCTGCCTCAACCTTCCAAGTAGCCGGAACTGCAGGTGCCTGCTACCATGCCTGTCTAATTTTTTATTTATTGTAGAGAGGGGGTGTCTCGCCAAGTTGCTCAGGCTGTTCTCGAACCCATGGGCTCAGGCAGTCCACTCGCCTTGGCCTCCCAAAGTGCTGGGATTACAGGCTGAGCCAAGCCCCGCCAAGAGTAGAATATTTTGCATGGTCTAAAAGTGACTCTCATAGACCGCTTAATGTTACCTGGAAACGGTAGTACAGAAATCACACAACATCCTGACCAGGTGATCAAAAGTAATATTACTAAATGAGGGGCAGGTGGATATCATGTGCCTTTATTTATGAAACCTTGAGGAGGACACAGTGTTCTCTAAGTAGTATTTCTGCTGAGAATGTATAATCTGAATTTAGTCATGAAGAAACATTAGGCACAGCCTAGATGTGGGATGCTCTATTGAAAAGGGTGGGTAGTAGATAGGTTGTCTTTTATGACATTGATATTTTTGGATACAAAGGAAGGTACTGGAGATGTTATAAATTTAAGAAGGCTAAAGAGACATAACAGTAAAATTCAGTACCTAACATAGGTGGCATCCTGAATTGGAAAGAGAAAGATATGCTGTGAATGCCACTATTGAGTCAATAGACAAAACGAGAACATAGATAATTGATTAGATTAAAAAATCAGTATTGCAGAAGTTGATAACCACATTGATGTTATGTAAGAAAATATACCCAATTCTTAAAAACACGCTGAAGAGAGGGGTAAAGGGCTTTGATATCTGTAGTTTACCATCTGCATACTTAAAAAAAAAAATTGTGTTTGTATATATGGAGATAGTGACCTTGTGTACCCAAGAAAAGGGTAAAGCAAATGGGATAAAATCTTCATAGGAAATTAATAAAAACTGGGTGTTCATGTTATTAGTCTTATTCTTGTAACTTTTCTGTAAGAAATTAACTCCCAATTTTTCTTGTTTTTGGAAAAAGTGCTTTGACTTAGAATTAAAGGGTTTATTTTTGGTTTGCTTTTGTTTTTTAGGGTATGTGTGTATATGGATGGTGGTGGTGGTTTGCTTTCTTTTTATTTTTGTAAGTAGGCTTTTCGAGGAAGTTGGGATAGGAGGCTGGCAGGCATATTTACAATCAAGCTTATATTTGAAATTCTCAATTTGATACATGAAATTGAATATTAAATGTGGACTAGACCTACATGTTAATAGTTAGGCTAAAAATACTGTGATATAGTTGTGCTTATTGAATTTTTTTTTTTTTAAGAATCTGCAAAATGACTGATAATTTGGATAAATTTATTGAAGAGCGGAAAGCCAAACTGGCCAAAGACAAGGCAGAATTAGAAAGTGATCCACCTTACATGGAAATAAAGGTAAAAATAACTTTTTTCAGTGTGTTTTGATTCTCTGAAGATTGCTCCTGTGTAAAATGTAAAACATCCTCTGCTATGAGTGAGAATCTTTTGTTTCATACTTAAGTTTAGCTGTGCTGTCATTCTGAGAACCTGACTCCAGACAAGAGTTCAGTGATTTTGAATGCAGTTTTTTGGGATGGTGGTTTATATGGTTTATATCTCACAGTGTCTGTCCTCTTTCTTGTTAGAGTTCTAATGAACAATTATTGGTTTTATAAAATGATTAGGATACTAGTTCTAGTACAGAGAACTCCAGAATATAAACAGAACAGTTATGAAAGCAAATTCTCGTATTCTATGTGAAAAAGTTCAATTTATTGAATTAGCTAACAAAATTTTTTTTTTTTACTCTACAAAAGTGAATTTATTAAGGTGGTTTATTTTGTACTATTTTCTTTTCAGAAATATGATTTTTTTTTTTTTTGAGTCAGAGTCTCACTCTGTCGCCGAGTCTGGAGTGCAGTGGGACCTGTTGGACTCAGGTGATCCTTCCACCTCAGCCTTCCAAGTAGCTGGAACTACTGGTGTGTGCCACCACGCCCAGCTAATTTTTCCGGTTTCTTGTAGAGACAAGCTCTCGCCAAGTTGCCCAGGCTAGTCTCCAACCCCTGGCCTCAGGCAATCCTCTTGCCTCGGCCTCTCAAAGTGCTGGGATTACAGGCATGAGCCACCCTGCCCAGCAGAATATAAATTTCTTAAAATGGCTGTTTCTGAACGCATTGTCTAAAAAGCTTTTTTAAAGCTTTCCTTGTTTTGGCAAAAGTGATTTATCCATTTAACAAATATGGAGATTGTGCTAGGTACTGTGCTAAACTCTGAGAATACAGCACTAATCTAGATAGTTGTGGCGCCTTCTCTCAGGACTCAGTGTAAGATATAGCAGGTAGATTAATGCCATATGGTCCATCGTAATGTGAGTAACCATATATATAGGTTTGCCCAAGACAATCTTGGTTTACCTGTCGTTCAGTGTTTTATCTGGTTTAGCATTTGTGCTAAATAAAGGTATCCTGGTTGAGATGATAAATGATATGGACACTGTAATTATAAAGTAATTTTGCTCCATAGTTAACATTGAGTGCTAAATATGGACAAGGCATAGTCTTAAGAGGTTATTTTTCACAGTGGTCTATGATATAAGTACTGTTATTGTAATTACCTAGATGAGTAAACTGAGGCAAGTTTAAGTAGTGGTGCTAAGGTGATAGGGTTGGTGGAACTAGGCTTTGATCCCTGGCAGCCTGTCTCCAGTGCTTGTTCTCTGGACCACCATATAGGTTGCCTTTCTTCCATAATAATTGGCCATGTAGAAGGAATTGTATGAAGGACTTTACATATATCATTTCATAATATCCTTGTGAAGTAGGCAAAATTTTTTTGTTTTATAGATCAAGAAAGTAAAGCTCAAAGGAGTTAAGTAATTTGTGCAGGTATAATGATTTAGGATTAATTTCTAATATTGATTAGTACATAAATAATAATTTTTAAGTTCTAGTTCAAGTGTTTACCTTGAACCAAGTGAGGCCTTGGTCTCTCTTCCAGCATTTCTGGGCCTCCTTACCTTGCTCTATTTTTTTTTTGATAGCTCCTTACTATCATTGTCTACATATCATATAGTCTAATCATATATTATGTTTATTGTGTATCCCTCCAATTAGTTTATAAGCTTCATGATGACAGAAAATCTTTTTTTTACTCATGTATTTCCAATGCCTGGTACTTAATAGGAACTCAGTGAATATTAGTTGATAAGTGAATGAGTTAAATATTAGAATATTTGTTATAATATTTAAATATCTTTGGTTAATTCCTCAAACCTTGCCCTTAAGTTTCTTCTTTGATGTACCATGTAATTTCATCTAGCTGTGTAATTTAAGTTTTGAGATGAATTGTGTATTTTGTGGGTTTTTTCCTCTTCCTTTTGTAAATATTATGTCTTTTTCAGGGAGCAGCCTCAGAGAAGCTGTCTGAAAATAGTAAAATATTAATCTCTATGGCTAAGGAAAACATACCACCAAACAGTCAACAGACCAAGGGTTCCTTAGGTATGTCATTAGACATGCTAAACTGATTTTAAGATATCCTTAGCAGGCTGTTGTGAAATAGGTTTGCCAAAAAAAAAAAAAAGATTTCTATGGAATCCTAGTAACTTTCTTTTCTGCAATGTTACAAAGACAATGTGGTCTTCATATGAAATATAACTTATACTGAGAACTTTGTATTTGTTTTATACAATACTACCTTAGTTATGACTTATGGAACTTGTAGCAATAGGTATGTATAACGTAATTAAAAATTGAAAAACTTGAATGAATTTGTATGTAAGAAAGAGGAGAGAAACTGTTATTTGTTGAATAAAAATAGTGGACTTGTTTTTGTTTAAAAATAAAAAAAATAAGCTTAAAGGATATGTAATGCTCTCTGGTGAGAGAGCATTTTAATTATTGATGATTATATTGGAATTGTAAAGAAGTTAATACTGTAGCAAGACTGATTCTGTGATTATGGTAAGATATGAAAATATTTGGAAATTTTTTTCAACCACATTTTGGCTTGTTGGTGGGTATATATTTTAAAAAAGAAGAATATGAATATTTTTATGTGCATCCTGTGATTTATTGATGATGACTTAAACTTTTTCACAAAAAGAAAGTCATATATGATGAGTTCATTTGGTTTAAATCATTGTTCTTATATGGATGACTTTTCATGACTAGAGGTATACTCCTAAATTGTTACCTGCTTTGCCTTTGTGTGCCAGTGGATACAAGGGATGCTGGCCAAGACACTGACTAACTAGTTAGTTAACTCTTTGTCTCTCTACTGGATGAATAGTTCAAAGTGAATATCCTGCTTTTAGTGTTATATATGGATAATTCTTTCAATTTGGGTTCTGTTACAAGTTTACTTAATATTTAGTTTTAGTGAATTAAACATTCTATTTTGAGAGCTTTAATCTCTAAGGCTCTCAATTTCTTTTTGCTGTGAAATAAATTGGATTATCTTCCAGCCCTAAATTTTTATGAATCCGAATTTTAATTATTTCAAGAGATTTTAAAAAAAAATTTTTGAGCTGGAGTCTCACTCTGTCACCCAGGCTAGAGTGTAGTGGCACCCTCATGCCTCTGTAGCCTTGACCTGCTGGCCTCAGACTATCCTTCCTCCTCATTCTTCCAAGTAAGGGACTACAGGCATGTGCCACCACACACTGCTATTTTTTTTTTTTTTAATTGTAGAGACAAGATCTTACCATGTTGCCCAGGCTAGTCTCGAATTCCTGACCTCAGGCTTTCTTCTTGTCTTGGCCTCCCAAAGTGCTAGGATTTCAGACGTGAGCCATCACACCTGGCCTCAAGAGATAATTTTTAAGTTTAATAGTAGGTTTTCTCAAGCACTAACGTAACTAAGGTCAGAAATAATCACTTTGAAATTCTAGGGTTACAGCTTGCTTTGATTGGGCTGTCTAGCCTTTTTGACTTGGCAGGAGTTAAACTTTATTTCCTTATCCTACAGCATCTATCTCAAAAGGTTGTTATGGTCAGTAGTTAAATACGTATAAAAAGATAACTGGCACACACAGTAAATACTAATGTCCCTTCCTCTTTTATGTCTTTTTTGAAAGTAGTTTTTTGATTTTTGGGAATTATTTTCAGATTTTAAGAATTTTTCTTTGAGCATTACATTCACAAATAAGAGTTTAAAGTGTAAATTAAAGACAGTGGACTCTGCTTTTCCTTAATTGGTGTTACTTAGGGTGCTGGTCTAGGTAGCCCCTCTTCTCATTTCATACTCTCCCCAAGTGACCACATCCACTCGCAGGGCTTCGTTTGCCATTAGTGTGTTCATGGCTTCTAAATATGTATCCCAATCCCTATTTCTCATAAAGACTTCAGACCCACATATCTGATTTCCTACTGGGCGTCTGCACTTGTATAGCATGGACTCAAGTTCAAAATTTGTAAAGTGAACTTATACTCCTTTCAGATATTCTGGAGCTCCCCATCTCAGTGAGCTAGCTTTCTAGTCGTCCTTGATTCCTCTCTTCCCCTGCTTTCTGCATCCAGCAAGTATACAAGTCCAGTTGATTCTAATGCATACATCTCAAATGAGTTCATGTTACTCTAATTTCATTGACTTTCTTTTTGCAGAGCTCTGTTGTCTCTCACTTGGACTTTTGCAATAACTTCCTACTATTTATTTTATTTTACAATCTAACCCCCTCTACTAAGTCTTTGTATGGTTTTGATATCTTTCCGAGAAACAAAATGTGAGCATGTTAGTCTCTGCTTCAGACCATTCAATGGCTTCTTGTTTCTTGTATGATAATTTTACCCTTTTATTACTTCTCCTGGATTGGGTTGGCCATTCCTGCCATGTGTATGAGATTGGTTCTTTCCTTGAAAAGTAGTTTTGAATTTTTTTTTTTTGAGGTGGAGTCTCACTCTGTCACCCAGACTGGAGTGCAGTGGCCGCTCCTGGCCACCGCAGCCTCGACCTGCTGAGCTCTGGTGATCCTTCCGCCTCAGCCTTCCAAGTAGCTGGAACTACAGGTGCACGCTACCACGCCCGGCAAATTTTTTTGATTTATTGTAGAGATGAGGTCTCCCCAAGTTGCCCAGGCAGGTCTCGAACCCATGAACTCAAGCAATCCACTCACCTCAGCCTCCCAAGCGTGGGATTACAGGTTGAGCCACCGAGCCCGGGTAGTAGTTTTGAATTTATTCAGCTCTCTGTTGTACCACAGTGGCATGCCAGCTTGCCTGCCATTGTATTTCCACTGCTTAGCACAGTGACTGGCACTTAGTACTCCAAGAAAGTGCCCAGCCAACCTAGATGAAGCGTGGGGCTCTGGGTAATACCCAAGGGTTTTTGTTTTGAGCCCTGGGTGAGGGAAGAGGCTGAAGCACCCCACCTTTGTTCAGTCTTGGCTACCCTAGTGGGGATTAGAAGAGAGTCCCAGGCCAACCTCTTCCAAGATGCATAACATTGTGGTAGAGCATTCCTGCTGGTTGATGCTTCTCTGCTGTATCTGGAGGCTGTAAATGGTCTGTGCTATGATCCAGAGGAGAGTCTGTCTAGTTCCAGCTCAAGTCACTTGATTTTTCTCTTCTCTGCACTATGTAGTATTATCACTTCTTTGATGAGTTGTGAGGTATGTTACTGGTCCTGTTCCTTTCTGGGTGCTGAGGAAATTGGTGTGTGTGTGTGTGTGTATTTTTTATTTGTTTGTTTTTGAGTTGGGGTCTCACTCTGTTACCCAGGCTGGAGTGCAGTAGAACAATCACAGCCCACTGAAGCCTCAAACTCCTGACCTTAATTTTTCTTCTTCCTCTCAAGTAGCTGGGATTACAGGAATGCTCTACCACAATGTTATACATCTTGGAAGAGGTTGGCTTGTTTTTTTTTTTTTTTCGAGTTGGAGTCTCAGTCTGTGGACTGGCACTCAGGCTGGAGTGCCATGGCATGATCACAGCTCACCACATCCTTGACCTCCTGGGCTCAGGTGATCCTTCTGCCTAAGCCTCTTAAGTAGCTGGGACTCTAGGCACATGTCACCACATGCGGCTAAATTTTTGATTTTTTTGTAGAGAAAGTTCTCACTGTGTTGCCCAGGATGGTCTTGAATCCCTGGGCTCGAGCAATCCTTTCACCGTGGCTTCCCAAAGTTTTTTTTTTTTTTTTCTTTTTTGAGTTGGAGTCTTTGTTGCCCAGGTTGGAGTGCAATGGCATGCTCATTGCCACTGCAGCCTCAATCTGCTGGACTTAGGCAATCCTTCTGCCTCAGCCTTCCAAGTAGCTGGAACTATAGATGTGTGCCACCACACCCGGCTAACTTTTCTTGATTTATTGTAAAGACGAGGACTTGCCAAGTTGCCCAGGCTGGTCTCGAACCCCTGGATTCAGGCAATTCTCTCACCTCCAACTCCCAAAGTACTGGGATTACGGGCATGAGCCACCATGCCTGGCCCAAAGTTCTGGGATTATATGCATGAGCCACTGTGCCTGGCTGAGATTTACTTTTAATGTGGCGCTATTTTAAGTAAATAAAACTATATGAAAGATAATCATATTAAGGATAAATTGATTAATCAATTTAATATTTTCAATGAGTTATTTAATAAAATTTTGTGAATTAGAAAATTTTTTTCTTTTTGAGTCAGAGTCTCACTCTGTTGCCCTGGCTGGGGTGCAGTGGCATGCTCACGGGCACCACAGTCTTGACCTGGAATACTCAGGTGATCCTTCTGCTTCAGCCTTCCAAGTAGCTGGAACTACAGCCACACACCACCATGCCCAGCTAATTATTTTGATTTATTGTAGAGATGAGGTCTCGTCACGTTGCCCAGGCTGGTCCCAAACCCGTGGGCTTAGGCAATCCTTTCATATCCACCTCCCAAAGGTGTGAGCCACTGTGCCCAGCCAGAAAATTATTTTTAATTATTCTTTTTAAGCATGGTATCATTTTGAATTTGATAAGAAAAAATAGGCAGGTTAAGTTTAGAAAAGTCTTAGTTTAAACTCAGAAGTAAAATAAAAAGCTGTTATATTAGGATTCTCTAGAGAAACAGAACCACCAATAATAGGATTGTGGGAAGAGAGACAGAGAAAGAGAAAGAGAAAGAGAAAGAGCGAGAGTGTGAGTGAGCTCATACCTATCATCTCAGCACTTGGGGAGGTTGAGGCTGGAGGGTTGCTTGAACCTAGGAATTCCAGATCAACCTGGGTAACAAAGTGGAACCTCATTTCTACAAAATATGAAAAAATTAGCTGAGCATGGTGGTACATGCCTGTTGTCCTAACTACTTGGAAGACTGAGACAGAAGGATCAGCCGAGCCCAGGAGTTTGAGGTTGTAATGAGTCGTGATTGTGCCACTGTACTCCAGCCTGGGCAACAGAGTGAAATCCTGTCTCAAAACAAAACAGGACAAAGCAAAATAAAGGAATTTAGTCCAAGTTTAAATTTAATATCTGAATATTAATGTAATATATAAGATTAATAGATAGGACACAATCATCTCGATAGATTTTTTAAAAAGCCCTTGACAAAATTAAATACCCTTTCAGGATAAAAACTTCAACAAACTAGGAATAGAAGATATCTTTTATTTCTGAAAAATAGTATCTATGAGATACTTACAGCCGACCTCATACATAATGTTTTATGACTGTATGCTTTCTTCTTAAAAGCAGGAACAAGGCAAGGATATCTATTCTTACCACTTCTATTCAACATTGTATTGAAAGCTTTGGCCAGTGTAATGAGGGAAGAAAAAGAAATCAATGGCATAACAGAAGTAATAAAACTGTATTTTCAGATGACATGATTCTGTTTGTAGAAAATCTTAAAGAATATACAAAGAAACTCTTAGAACTAATAAATGAACTCAGCAGATTCACAGGATACAGAATATTAGATCAATATACAAAAATGGACTGTATTTCTATACAGTAGCAATGAATAATCTGAAAATGATATCAAGTAAACAGTTTTATTCATAATAGTATCAAGTAGAGTAAAATACTTAAGACTAAATTTAACAAAAAAGTTCAAGACTTACACTTAGAAAAGTACAAAACATGACTGAGTGGAATTAAAGAATGTCTAAGTAAATGGAGAGACATTTCATGTTCATGGATTAGAAGTCTCTCAACATTATTAGGACTTTCAAACATAGAAATGATGTCCACACCATATTGGAAGCTATGTGACAGAAGCCAAGCGATTTTCAAATTACTCTTGATGTATATATTTTTAATATAAAGAAAGCATTTTAATTCTCAATATCTAATATTTTAAATTTCAACATACTAAATAATTATTCCCTTTATTATTTTTAAATTGCCCTATACATTTATAACTGATAGAGGGTTTTAAGTGTTTGATAAAAATTTGTGAAGTTCATAAAACACTTGTAGTTTTCCACTGATTTTTAAGATTGCTGTATAGGCTGGGTGTGGTGGCTCAACCTGTAATTTCAGCACTTTGGGAGGCGGAGGTAAGAGGATTGCCTGAGCCCAGGGGTTCGAGACCAGTCTGGGCAACTTGGTGAGATGTCTCTATAATAAATCACAGAAATTAGCTGGGCATTGTGGCGTGCATCTGTAGTTCCGGCTACTTGGAAGGCTGAGGCAGTAGGATTGCCTAAGCCCAGGTCGAGGCTGCGATGGCAGTGAGTGTGCCACTACACTCCAGCCTGTATAATCACTTTTATGGTCATGTAGCACTATGCAAGGTGAGAGGTACTGTGCATTATATTCAAATGGTGTTTATTCCAGGAATGCAAAGATTCATTTAATATTTGAAAATCAATCAGTGTAATTTATTATATTAACAAAATAAAGGCAAAAAATATGATTACTGATAAATGTGGAAAATGTATTTGATAAAAGTCAGCACCATCATAATAAAAATTCTTAGCATCTAGGAATAAAAGGTAAGGTCTTTAATCTGATAAAATGTTGCTACTAAGCCGGGCTCGGTGGCTCAGCTGTAATCCCGCGCCTTTGGGAGGCTGAGGTGAGTGGATTGCCTGAGCCCGTGGGTTCGGACCCGCCTGGGCAGGCGAGACCTCATCTCTACAATAAATAAAAAAAAAATGAGCCGGGCGTGGTAGCGCGCGCCTGTAGTTCCAGCTACTTGGAAGGCTGAGGCGGAAGGATCGCCGGAGCCCAGCAGGTCGAGGCTGCGGTGGCCGGGAGCAGCCACTGCACTCCAGTCTGGGTGACAGAATGAGGCTCCAACTCAAACCCCCCCCCCCCAAAAAAAAAAACCTCTGCATCTAACATCTTACTTAATGGCAAAATATTGAATCCTTTTTTCTTGACTTCAGGAACAACTCAGGATTATCTTCTGTTATTGCTTTTTAAAATCATTGTATTAGAATAGCTAATTGATGCAGTAAGGAAAGAAAAAAGATGTAAGGTTTGCAAAGGAAGAGTAAAACTTTTATTATTCACAGATTACATTATTGTTTAGGTAGAAAATTCAAAGAATCTACAAACTATTAAACTTAGTAGTCAGTTTCACAAGTTTACTAGATACAAGGATACCCAAATGAGTTCTATTTCTATATACTGCCAACAACTGAAGCATGAAATTGACAAAAATATCATTTACAGCTATATTGGAAATATCAAATACTTAGGGATAAATCTAATATAATATGTGCAAGTCTTGTACAAAACTTTGCTGAGAGCATTTAAAGAAACCTGAATTAAATGGAGAGAGATACCGTTTTCATGGATTGTAAGAGTCATTAACATTATGATGTTTATTTCCCTCAAATATCTGTAGAGTCAGTGATTATTACCAGCAGTTTTCTTGATAAGCTGATATATAAGGAAACAAAATCACGACAGTCTTGAAAAGGAACAAACTCAGAGGACTTAAATTATTACATATCAAGATTATATAAAACTGTAATTTTTAGCTTTGTTTTGGCATAAGGTTAGATGTATAGACGATTGCAATAGAATAGAGGGCACAGAAACAGACCTATTCATATATGCCATCTAATTAATGACATAGGCGCCCCTGCATATCAGTGGGGAAAAGGATTTTTGTCAATGAATAGTGCTAGATTAATTAGAAAGTTGCTATACCTAAAATAAGAGAGACAGAAAAAGAAACTTTAACTTGTACCTCACACTATGTATACTATTAATTCCAGAGGTACCATTGACCTGCATGTAAATCTAAAGCTCTTAGAGAAAACTCAGGGGAATATCTCCAAGGTCTTGCCTGGGATGACAGCAGGGGGATGTTAAGATTTCATCAATAGGAGTTGAAAAGTACTAATCATAAAGAAGTTTTATTAAATGGAAAATAACTGTTTATCAAACGACATAATTAAAAAGGTAAAAAGACATCCATATGGCAGGAAAATATATTTGCAGTTCATATGTCTGAAGGATATGTGTGTATATAGCTATATGTCTCTCTATATGTACCTGCATATACATCTATCCTTCTTATGTCTGTCTGTCTATCTATATATCTTAAAAATAAACAGGAAAAAGATGGGCATTTCAGTTTTAAAAGTGGGCAGAGAACTTGGATAGGCAGTCACAAATGAGGAAATACAAATGGATCTGAAAAGGTGCTCGGCATCATTAGTCATTAGGAAAGTGCAATTGAAACTATAGTGAGACACTATTGCACACAAATCGCATGTCTAACGCTTAAAGGTCTTATAATAATACCAAGAGTGGGCAGGATATGAATCAACTGGAATTCATGCATTGCTGGTGGGACTGTATAATGCTACAAATTTAAAAAACTTGTACTATCTACTAAACCCTGTTACCCTATTCAGTGGGTCAACAATAATATAGCCGAGAAGTACATGCAAGGGCCCGTCAAAAGACATGAGTAAGAATGTCAATAGAGCTTTGTTCATAATAGATTCTATTCTCTCCCCCACACAAATGGAAGGAAACAACTCGTATACCTATCAACAGTAGAATAAATAAAAAATTTGGTGTTTTCATACGATGGAATAGTACATGTTGTGTGAACTAAGTGAGATGTAAAAAAGTACAAACCAGTTCTTTTGAGGTTCAAGAACAGGTATAGCACATCTATGTTGACAGAAGTCTGAATACTTGTTACCTCTGGGAGTTGGTGTTGATGAGGAAGAGGCATAAATGTGCCTTCTGAGATGATGAAAGTCTCAATCTGGGTTGTGCACGTGTGCCTACACACTCATTGAGCAATGTATGTAAGATTGTGCTCTTTGCAGTGTGTGTATTATTCCTCACTTTTCAAAAACTGGAGCTGTGGGAGGCAGTTTGCTTTGCTTTCCGCAACGGGAAGTACCCAAAATGAGTAGATATTTTGGGATTTGCCAGGAAACTTAGATGAACTGGTACTTGTGACAAGATAAATCATCAGGATAATTTAGATTAAGAAGGATCCTAATGTTTGAAAAGTCAATAAAAATTACATTAATGCTTACTATTCTTTTTGTTATTGCTGCTGTGCTACTACTGTTTGTCTTGCTGCTACTACCAACTAACAAATAGTAAGTGCCAGATGTTGTGCTGGATTCATATTTAATCTGGAAATGGAATAGATGTTATACTTATTTCTCTCTGCGACTTCCAGACTATCATGCCTCCTTTTTCCCCTGTAATCCAACAGTTTTGAAACTCACAACATCAGCCTCTTGCGCCTTCTTGTTGTAGTTATTCAGATTCCAGAGTTATCCCCCCAGTTCCTTACAGATTTTAGTGTCTCCTCCATTCCTTGACCTTCTCTCCTCTAGTGATATTGTCTTCCACTCTTCCTCAGCCACACCCTCCGGTAGTCCCGTCTAGACCTGTGTTGCAAGTACCTCAGTCTTGGATGACCATTTTCTATTTTTCCAGCTAATTCTTTTACCTTGCCTTCAACAAGTATTTGATTCCAAATAATAGACTGTACCTGAACCTACAGTCTCTTTACAATGACAGTCTACCTTCTCATCATCATTTCCTTCCTTATGGAGCCTGAATTCTGTGGTCCAGTATCACATTTATTCCCTTGCACACTCACTTTTCTTGCCTCTCTCTTCCTTTATCTTATTTTTTTGGGCAGACTCTCAACTCTAGTTAAATCCAATTTTGTGCCTGTTGTATGCTGGCACCTATGTAGCCAAAGTGAGTGGAGGAAACACAGTGACATAGCTGTTCTTTCTCTAAAGTGGTGACCTCTAAACCTCGAGTTATCCCTTAATGCTGCTGCTGATTCTACTACATTTCCCTAATCCGTTTACTGTCGCTTTCTTCTACTTCATCTTTTCCTGTCTTCTCCAGCCTGCCGTACATCTTCTCGTTGGTTTTGCTTTGTATTTCACTGAAACATAGAAGCAGTGAGATTTGCCCTATCTTCCACCCTTACATTTTCCAGCCATCCGCATCTGTGCCTATATATTTTGCTTTGCCTTCTGTTACCATAGATGAATTGTCTTTGTTCCTTAGACCAACCCTTCCGCTTGTACAACAACTCCATCTTGCTCCTCAAAATATCACTTCATCAAGACCAGAATGGGCACCTTGGCAAGACTTCACTCTATAATACATAAAAAAATTAGCCGGGTGTGGTAACGCGTGCCTATAGCTCCAAGTTACTTGGAAGGCTGAGGTGGAAGGATCGCCTGAGCCCAGCGGATTGAAGCTGGGGTGGCCATGAGCATGCCATTGCACGCCAGCCTGGGTGACAGAGTGAGACTCCAACTCAAAAAAAAAAAAAAAATCACCAGTTTTCCCTCTCATTTGGATCAGAAGGTTTTTCCCTCTCTACTAGAAGGATCATTTATACCAGAATATAAACGTTGTTTTAATAGCTCCTATTTTATAAAAAATAAACATTTCTTTTATGTTCCTCCAGTACTGCCAATTTCTTGGTTCTCCTTTAAAATAATTTTCTATATTTACTGTCTCTAAATTTTTTCACCTCAACCCTTTCTTTTTTTTTTTTTTGAGTTGGAGTCTCACTGTTGCCCAGGCTGCAGTACAGTGGCATGATCACAACCACCACAGCCTTGACCTGCTGGTCTCAGGTGATCCTTCTACTTCAACCTTCCTTGTAGCTGGAATTATAGGCATGCACCACCATGCCCAGCTAATTTTTTAATTTATTGTACAGACAAGGACTTGCCATGTTGCCCAGACTGATCTTGAATCCGTGGGCTCAGGCAATCTTTTTGTCTCTGCCTCCCAAAATGCTGAGATTACAGGCGTGAGCCACCATGCTGGGCTTTTTATTTTTATTTTTCAGCCGGGCTCGGTGACTCAGCCTGTAATCCTGCGCTTTGGGAGACTGAGGTGAGTGGATTACCTGAGCCCGTGGGTTCGAGACCCGCCTGGGCAACTTGGTGAGACCTCGTCTCTACAATAAATAAAAAAAAAATCAGCCGGGTGTAGTAGCACGTGTCTGTAATTCTGTCTACTCGGAAGGCTGAGGCCAAAGGATCACCGGAGCCCAGGAGGTCGAGGCTGCAGGGGCTGGGAGCGGCCACTGCACTCCAGTCTGGGTGACAGAGTGAGACTCCAACTCAAAAATAAAAATAAAAATATTTTTAGTTTTTAAAGAGATGGGATCTTGCTCTGTGACCCATGCTGGAGTGCAGTGGTGCAGTCATGGCTCACTGCAGCCTTGACTTCTGGGTTCAAGGGGTCCTTCCACCTCAGCCTCCTGAGTAGCTGTATCTATAGATATGTGCCACTGCATCTCAGTAATTTTTATTTTTTGTAGAGACAGAGTTTTATTTTGTTGTCAAGGCTGGTCTTGAACTCCTGGCCTCACATGATCCTTTTAGTTTGGCCTCCCAAAATGCTGAAATTACAGATGTTAGCCATGGTGCCTGGCCTACCCTAATTCTCTTAACCCCACTCCAATGTGGCTGCTTTTATACTGATTACCCACAAAACGCAAGGTCAATAATTGCCCTTAACATAGCTACATCTAATGTTTAGTTCTCAAGTCTCATGAGTTTCAGGCTTTTAGCATCTTATCACTTCTTTCTTGAATGATTTTCTTCACTTGGCTTCCAGGGCTCCTCTTTGGCAGAAAACTGTTAACATAGTTGGCCTGGGACTTCCTGTCCTTAGAAAAACCGGCTTGCAAGGATGGTCCATGACTGGAACTTAGCTAGTAAACAGTTCCCTACACTGATATCAAACTTTCTTATATGATTAGAATGGCTCATCGTGCCATTGGTTTATACAAACCTTGTGGTTTATGCTGAACACCTGTTTTTCACGGAGAGTTTAGAGTCTTGGTCCAAGCTAGGAACAGAGTGTCTATTTTACTCCTCTCACATCCACCCCCCAAAAAGTTGGGCATTGATTCTCTAATGAGCTTCTCTGGTAAACAGCACTTGATGTGTGTTGCAACTTGTTGCTAGAGGAATTTTGTCCTGTGTGACTTTTTTGGAGAAGAGCTGTTGGAAGCTGGCACCTAGTTTCTTCTGGACTTTGCCCCATGTGCTTTTTCCCTCTGCTAATTTTACTTTGTATCTTTTCACTGTATTATGTGGTAGGTAATAACTATGAATACAATGATTTCTGTGTCTAGTGAGTTCCAGTAGTCACCAAATATGGGGTGGTCTTGGAGACTCTTAACATACACCTGTCTTTTTTTTTCCTGGTTTCTTTTCAGCCTCCTCACCTTGAAATTAAGGGTACTTCAGTAATCCGTCTTCTGCATCTACAGTCCCTGTGTGTTTGTATCTACCATTTCTAGGTGATCTCTCTTAAATTAAAATGCCATTGATAAACATTTCAGGCTTAAAAATTTACTGAGTTTATTTTAGTTTTCATGTTTTGAAGTCATATTTTGGAAATCTGCAATCAAAGATTACAGATTACCAAAGTAAGATAAGGAGATTTTACTTTTTAACCTATAGTCCAATCCCAGCACTTTGGAAGGCTGAGGTGGGAAGATTGCTTTGAGCCCAAGAGTTTGAGTATGCAGTGAGCTATGACCATGCCACTGTACTCCAGCTGGGTAACAAAGCAAGACTCTGTCTCTTTAAAAAAAAAAAAAAAGAGCGCTTTAACTCTTGTTACTAGAAATTATATAGTATGATTTAAAAAGTTTATTCTGAGTATAATTAAACTCATATGGAAATTTTGAAAATAAGGGATTATCAGGAAGAAAACTTTATATTGTTGTAATTTAAAAATAATATCAGGAAGCAGCACCAGAATTTTATATTACAGAGCTTTAGAGTTTAGACTAAGCTAAAAATTGTGATTAATGTAAAGATTTTAGATAAAAGGAATTGTTAATGTTTCTACTAATTTTTAGTTGTACTTTGTTTTTTATTTTTGAGATGAGGTCTTGCATTGTTGACCAGACTGGTCTTGGACTCCTGGGCTCAAGTGATCCTCCTGTCTTAGCCTTCTGAGTAGCTGGGACTACAAGCACAAGCCACCATGGCTAGTTGTACTTTTAATGATCATTCCTCTTAGCATATTTAGTTTTGGTTTATCTTATTATAAGTTAAATCTCAGATACTCTTCTACCTTTTTTATTCAATTTGTAGAAGTCACATGGGTCCTTGTAGTAACACATCTTTATAGCTGAGATTTAAGAATACGATGCTCTCCTCAACTAAAATAGTCACATCTTTTTTTTTTTTTTATGTTACCTGCTATGTAAAGGTTTGTTATTATTTCCTATAGTTTGCATTTTGAATATTTTTACTAAATGCTTTCTTATGGGAATAGAATAATGAAAAGAAGAAAGTAAATATTCCATGATAATTTGTTTCATAGAGGATATATTATGAATGCTCTGTTAGATGGCAAATTAATTTTAAAAAGATTGTATATTTTAGTCTTAAGTATTTTATTTAAGCCACAACTGCTATAGAGACCAAATACTTCTAATCATTATAGTTCTGAAGCATAATGTTAACTATCTTAGGGTCATTGATATTATACTTCATGAAGTGACATCACTTCAAATGACCCTGAAATGACACTAATGGTGTACTTGCCACTAGACATCAGAAGACAACAGCTTAATAAGTAAGTCTCACCATGTTTCTTAGCTCCTTAAGTCAATAGAGATGCTATTGTTAATGGATAATTAAAAATGAATAGAATATTAAAATTGTTCTATACAGTTCTTTAGTTCCATGCTGTACCTCTAATACCATAAAATGTTGGTACCAGATGACAAAAATAAGAATTAAAAAGTGTTTTCTCTTGACTAAACATTAAATTAATAAAATTATAAATAATTAAGAGGGCATTATATATTGTTACTTGTCTGCTAAGACAATATTACAATACTATTTGAATCAATCATTGAACTTAATGTGGACAGTAATTTAAATGAAAAGAAATCCTATTTTTCTTTCCATTCTTCCACATAAACCCACCAAGTAGAAGTGAAAAACAGTAGAAGTCACCTTAAACACCTGACTTTTCAGAAAGCTGTAAATTGCCTGTTCCTGGCATGGGAAAGTTGAGCCTGTTGGGGGTATCAGCTTTGCAGCATTCTTGTTTTCTCCTTGACACAATAGAGCATCCATTGTGACTCTATGTGAGTAGAGATATGTACCTTTGATTATTAGTTATTAGTCCTCTATGCAGTTAGACTGCTAAAAGCAGAAATGAAATATTAAGAATAGTGTGTTCTGTGAATATGCTAAATAACACTGTGAAAAATATTTTTGAAAAGTGTTATTTTTTGTGGTTTGTTTAAGAAACTGAGTCTTGCTTTGTTGCCCAGGCTGGGGTGCAGTGGTGTGATCATAGGCTCAAGTGATCCTCTGCCTCAGCCACACAAGCAGCTGGGACTACAGACACCCGCCACTATGTCCAGCTAACTTAAAAAAATTTTTTTTTGGTAAAGATATTTTCTTACTATGTTGCCAAGTCTAGTCTTGAACTCTAGGCCTCAAATGATCCTCCTGCCTCAGCCTCCCAAAGCACTGGAATTACAGGTGTGAGCCACTGCACCCAGCATAGAATAGTATATTCTTTTTTCTACTTTTCTCATTACTTCCTCTTGCTCAGGCATTCATTTATATATTCATTTATATATTTATTTGATGATCATTTTTGTGGGTAAAGGTTGTGTGCTAAGCATTATAAAGTTGAATAAAGCATGGGCCTAGCTTTCATGGATCTTTTTTAATAGTTGAAAATTTCTTCTTTTATTATGTAGGCAGTGATATGTGGCAATAGTCACAAGGAGTTCAAGTCAGCAGAGATAATAGAATATCAGAAGGAATGATTAGGTGTACGTTGAAACTTGATTCTTCCCCATGGATTAAGGCGTATATGTAGGAAAAGTATGAAAAAGTAATTTAGTTTATCTTGCAATTAAAATGATCTTGGACTTCTTTTTTATTTTGTATGCTTTACAAAATTTTAGATTTAAGGGGTACACGTGCATGTTTATTACGTTATATTGTGTACTGGTGGGGTGGGGCTTCAGATGCCTCATTTCCCAGACCATGAACGTTGTGCCCACTAGGAAACTTCTGAACCCCGCTTCCTCCTCTCCCCACTTTTAGTGTCTCTAGTGTCTGCTGTTTTCATCTTTGTGGCCATTTAGCTTCCACATATCAGTGACAACATACGGTGTTTGGCTCACTTGGAATGGTGTTTTTCAGCTCCATCCATTTTGCTGCAAAGGACATGATTTTCTTCTTTTTTTATGGCTGTGTAGTATTAAGTTGTGTGTGAGTGTGTATATATACTGTATTTTCTTTATTCACTTAATTGTTGATGGGCGCTTTGGTTGGTTTCGTGATTTTGCTATCATGAATAGTGCTGCAATAAACATATACATACAGGTATCTTTTTAATATAGCGATTTCTTCTACTTTGGTAGATACCTAGTAATGGGATTGCTGGGTCAAATGGGAGTTCTGTATTTAGTTCTCTGAGAAATATCCATACTGTTTGCCATAGTGGTTGAACTGTTTGCAATTCTACCAACACTGTATGAGCATTCCATTTTCTCCACATCCATGCCAGTGTCTGTTGTTGTTTGACTTTTTCAGGATTTTGTAGTTTAGTTTTATATGTGATACTCCATTCTGAATATGAGAATCAAAACTATTTATCGCCTTAAGCCTAAACTTTATATCTTTAAAAATAAGCTTTAGATTCCTTTTAGAGGAACGAGTTTCTTTCTAGGATAATTTAAAATTCCAGGCATATGGAATTTTTTAGATCCTTTTTGGAAGAGAGTCAGAAGCATGTGTAAGAGGTGTCCCTAAGAAATCCTATGCCATACCCTCTATCATCAAGGAGTTAAATAGAACAGATGTGTTTATCAAAAGAATTCCAGTGTTGATAGTGGAAAGTGGAATTTAGTATTATGAGGAATCAGTAGACATCCCTTTATATTTATACTACTTTGACCTTTTTTTCCCTGAAATATTTTAGTGATGTAATAAAGCAGAGCTATGACACATTCATGATAAGTTCCCATCATTGAGCTGCATTGTGAAGAATATGATACAGAAATGGTGATTTTTTATGGCAATTTATAGACTGTAATCAGTTATTTCATTTATGGTGCTTATAGATGAATCTCTAAGGACCTTTTTTATTTTGTTTAGAAATGATAATTTTTTATACTATATAGCGTTATATATACTGAAAAAGGGAGATGGACTTTAGATATCTGAATACTCATCTGATGTCTGTGCTTCATGACAGTTAGATTTTTAAACAACTTTATTGAGATATAACTTACATACCATAAAATTTACCCATTTAAAATGTAAAGTTCACTGGTTTTTAGTATATTTACGAGTTGTACAGTCATCATCATTATCATTATCCCAAAATGTAATTTGATTTTTGAGTTCTATTTTTGAGTAGTAGAAAACATTACTCAAAATGGAAGTCTTTATTCAGAAATTAGCATCCATTTACAAAGTTTCTGTTTGAGATGTTGAAAAAAAATTCGAAAATGAATAGTGGTGATCGTTGCACAACATTGTGAATGTACTTAATGTCACTGAATTATACACTTAAAAATGGCTAAAATCGTAAATTTCATATTACACATATCTTACCCCAATGAAAAACTAACCATCCGTTCATGTGAAATTGGAATTGATTTAACTTTAAAATTTTTCGGAAATTTTATCATAAGCAATATAGGACCCTAATCATTTTTCTCAGAAACATGTTATTTTGGTAAAGATATTCTTGTATGATAAAATTCATACTATTAATTTTTCTACGCTGAAAAAGATACATTATAATTGTTGGTATTTATTTTTATAGAAATTAGAGTAGAATTAAGTGGAGAAGTACAGATAGTTAGCTTTTCTTTTCTTTAGTTTTGCTATTCTTGAAAAAGTAAGATAGCAAAAAATGCAGGACTATTTATCTTAATGGGGGGAAAGTAAAATAGTGCACATAAGCATATATAATACATATATGATACAAAATATCTATTTATAGATGCATTTAAAATATCTTTGGGGACGGGCATGGTGGCTCAGTCTGTACTCTCAGCACTTTGGGAGGCTGAAGTGATAGGAGTTTGAGACCAGCCTTGGCAGCATAACAAGACCCTGTCTCCTTAAAAAAAAAAAAAGAAAAATCTTTGGAAGAAAACAGAACAAGTTTTCTGTTCTGGATGGAAGAACACAGTGACTAGGATTTGTGGGTGAGAATGATGTTTTAGACTATGTGAAGGTGTATTACTCTTTGAGGCATTTTCAATAAAAAAATGTCTCCTAAACCGAGTCTCAGAATCAACATAGGCGTGTCCTTCCTACTGTGCTTTGTAACAGTATACAGGAGATATAACTTTATTAAGATTGGTTTGAAGATGAACTATCCTAAGAAGTTGTTTTCTTTCTAGGAATTGATTATGGATTAAGTTTACCACTTGGGGAAGACTATGAACAGAAGAAGCATAAACTAAAAGAAGAATTGCGGCAAGATTACAGACGCTATCTTACTCAGGTAATGAATTTTATTAATGAATTGAGTCTTATGTTTCAGGATTCATTTTCTAAATTTGATTTTATAAGATATTAGTCAAATGTGTTAATTTTTAAGTTTTCAGTGATATATAGCAAAGTAGTATTGTAGTCAAAGTTAAGCGACATATGACACTGACATTGATAGAGAAAAAATGGTGTGAGAACTGGTGCCATGGAATAACACAGACTCTTGACCCTTGGGTTCTAATTTTAAATAAGATTGTTAATTATGGTTGTTCATGTATTCTGTAAATTTGTCACGCTTTAAAGTAGCCCATATGATTTCCCACTCCCCAACATCACCCTCAGTCATGTTTTAAAATGACATGTGGAGTTCTAATTATTAATTTTCCTGTGAGCCAAACATAAAATTTCATTTAGCATATTTGTTTAACCACCAAAGTCTTTGTTTTATGAGCTCGTGTTTTACTTAGTAGAACTCTCTTTTAAGTATATTTTGTTAAGTTATATAATAGCTGAAATAAAGGTTTATTGTAAGTTTCAAAATGCATTTTACTGTTTAGGTTATAAAATTATTTTAAATAATCATAATGATATTCCAAGATATTCTTTAGTTTTTCACTGCTTTATAGTGTTTATTCCAAATGTATACAAATGGTCTCTTATGTATTCTGATTTGCACATGGAGAGAATGAACTTTGACTAAGTACTTTTTATCAATGGTTTGTTTCCCTTGACTTCAGGGCATTACACAAGCAAAAAGAAAGGTAGGGTTGCCTGCAAAATGTTCTTTAGCTGTTTTTTTTTTTCCTTCAGATCTAGCAGCTTGCAATCATTTGCATTTATGAGATTCATGCCAATTAGAAAACAGCTTCATTTGTGATACTGAGACTTCTAATGGTACCATTTTGTACCTTGCTTTTAGCAAGATGATAATCTGCACATTATAATTTTCCATTAACACAATCGTTATTTTTGATTCCTGCATTGCTTTTGTTTTTGTTGCTTTCTTATGCTTCCTTTATAAATATTTTGCAGCAATTGCAAGTCTACTGTTTTCAGCATGCTAGTTTTTGTTCCTCAAATTATGCTAATCATAATAAGATTAATAGAATAGTAGACTATTCAAGATATTTTACAGTATTTTGAACTATGTATTTCCAGAATTTGGATTACTCTATATTTTTGTAACAAAATCTGTGGGTTGCATTTGTAAATTTATATAGGAAAGCAAAGAGAGAGTTTTATAATTTTACAAAACTGTTTTTAAAAAGAATCTCACACATTCATTCACCATTCAACTAACATTTTAAAAACTCTTGTAGACGTACTCAGGTATGGGTCAGCTCTTAGAGCTTAGAATCTACTAATAGAGATAACATTTATACACTTCAGAAAGTGATGGCTACAGGAAGGACATAATGATCAGGAAAGGCCTCATAGTAAGATTTATTATTTTGTAAGGCAGCATAGGGATAGGTAGAATTTGGATGATCTAGAGAGAAAGCTTTTCAGATGGAGAACATAGAATGAAGAAGGACTTGGAGGGTAGACTTTAGCTTTGTATGAATGGGACATATTAGGTCTACCAACCTGACTGGTCAGAATATCATTCTTTTTGAGTGTAGCAAGAAATCATGATGATGATAGATAGGATAGGATCAGATTAGAAGGCAGCAGATTTTTAACTTGTTATATGGAGTAGGCTGTGGTGAAGCATTTGAAGCTTTATACTTTCTTAAGCAGCCTCTGAAGAGCGTGATAACTTATTTTAGGACTGTTACTTCTGCGTGTAGAGACTCTCACCTATTACCTTAAATTATTGCTACAACTCCTTAACTGATCTTCTTGCACAAATTCTTAGTCCATTCTCCAAGGTACTTTCCATAATGATCTTGTCCCTAGCTGATGTAAATATATCAGTATCCTGAGTGCCTTCAGGATAAAATTTCACATTTCTTTGCCTGGCATATGCCTTGTATGTCTCAGCATGACTCCCTGACCTTATACCTCATGATCTTCCCATTTCATACCTCTCATTACTGGGTGGGTTTTTCCTCTGGTATAGGGTTTTCCTCTGCTTTCAGATATTTACCATTTTTACTTGTAGATTTTGCATTACTTCATAGGTCTAAGGCTTCAAAAAAGAATGGAAAAGAATGTTGGTGGGGGATGTAAGAAGAAATTGCCTTCATGAAAGTGAAAGAGAAAGAGATCAAGGAGTACAGATTTTTAAATTCAAAGAGCTGTGAAGGAGTTTGTTGGATTATTAAGAGTATAGTTGTGGCAAAGAAGTGATATTTCCTTATAATAAGAGATAGTCTTTGGTTGATATTTGAGAAGGTGGGAGTGGAAAGGAAACCAAGGGAAAAAGAAAATTACGTAGGATATGAGGAGGTGACAGCTGATTCCTGGAACCATAGAATATTCACGGTTTCCAAGTCCTACTGCTTTTTGTGGCTTCCAAACTTTTGGATTGCATGGATACTTAAATTTTTAAAAATTACATTTTAAAATTTGTCCAAGAAGAGTCATTAAAACCAGCAGACAACTTCTATTTCCTTTCTAGTTTTTAGGATAAAAAGATGCTTGATCATCTAAACACAGACAGGCCATGTTCTCAGAAGAACAGTTTTTAAATTAAATTAGTACATTAATATCTCCAGTCCAGACCTCTGTCCTGAACCTCAGACTTTTCTATCTGGCTGCACAGGTGACATTTTCACTTAAAAATCTACCTGCTATCTTATGTAGACCATGTTCAAAAGGGAATTCCTGATTTCTTCCTACCCTCATCCCCTAGAAGCCTGCACTAATCTGTAGCCTGTTCTTTTATTTTTTATTTTTTGTTACAGCCATTATCCCCTTCTAGCATACTATATACTATTATTCTCCATTATGTTTATTATTTCTTGTCAGATTCCCATGCTTGAATGTCTTGTTTTCTTTGTCAGATAAGTTCAGAGTTCCACAAAACCAACTTTCAAATTAGCTTTTGTAATGTAACCAATTTGTAAATTCAGATTTAATGAAACTTATTAATCAGTTTTACTGATTACTCTGTTCCCTTTAATGTTTTGAATATAATTCTATTGTAGTAGTTAGTATTGTAGTTATTTGCTTACATGTTCTGTTTCTCCAACTGAATTGTAAATCTCTTGAATATAGGGAACATATTCTTATCTTTGTATCTTTACTACCTAAAATAGTATCTGGGAATTATTAGATTGTTGATAATTGCTTGTTTAATGAAAAAATAAACAGCATGGAGCTAGATAGGTTAACAAGTATTGATTAGGTTAATCTTTGTAACCTATTGATGTGTAGATGGCATTATCTCTGTTTTATAGAAGAAGAAACTAAGGCAGAGAAGTAATTTATTCCAGGTTATTTGACTACTAAGTAACAGTACTAGAAAGTTGGGAGACTTATATTTTTTACTAGTCCCTTGTATTTGATTTATAGTGTTCAAAGAGATTTTACATTTTTATCCTCCTTGATCTTTATGCAGAGGCGAGTAGATGGTAGTAGGCAGAGCAGATAGATACTATTCTCATTTTACAGAAGAAGAAAGTCTGCCTCAGAGAAATTAAGTGACTTGCTTAAGTGTTACACAACTAGTAAGTGTTGGGGCTAGTTGTAAGTCCTGGGTCTTCTGACTGCTAGTTCAGTGCTCTGTTTACTATACTGTATTACTTAAATGTTTAATGAACAAGAATGGAGGGAAACAAGAAGATACAATGTTCATAGTTTAAGTCTGTTGGCGTTTCAGTAGCTATTTACTCATATAATTGTAAGGACGATAGAAAAAAAATCCCACTATTGTAGCATGCATAAGGATATTTTTGAGGAAGTTTAAATTTGCTTTAATAACAAAAGAACAGTGGAGTACTGAGAAGGAAGAATATATGCTTAGAGGTGGAATATGAATTGGGAAAGTTCTCTTTTTTTCTATGCTTCTAAATCATCTTGAATCAATAAATATTTATGTATTACAAATGAAAACTAAGGCCTGATTTTGGGGAGTTGATTGGAAGAAAATTCTCTTTTTTCCAGTTGCTTTGTGGTTTCTGTCTTCATCTCCATTTCATTCTTTTGCTCTGCATAATGTAACACTAATTTAGAATATAGAATTTAAAGACACATTTAATAAAGACAATTAGGTAATATATTTTTCTAATGTGTATATATACAGAAAAATTTTCTATCCACGGGTGAAACAGATCCATCTACTCTGGGAGTTTCCCTTCCTATTGGTGAGAGGTTATCTGCCAAGGTAGGTGGGTAGGAATAGTTATTGTGGGTATCAGTTTTCTAAGGCATCAAAATCATGATCTTGATTTAAAAGCAACAGAAGATGAAATCATTTCCCCATACTTGAATTTTTCTCACGAATGTGTGGAGTCTCTAGTTGCACTGTTTAAAACATTTTTTTGAACATTGCATTTATAATTGTGTGATGTGATATATTTTTTTAATATGTTGATTCTTTAATTGTAGGCGTTTACACTTAATTGAATATTTGGAATTTGGTTTTTCTCAGCATTGGTTTCTGAGCGATGAATTTTATGCCATGTGACATAGTTATCATTGGACTGAGTAGATGTGACAGTGTAGTGAACTTTTATGTGGGGTGAGAGTAGGAGCTCTTTGAAAGTGTGTTTCTGTCATGTCACTGATACATGTCCATACTCTTTGAGCTGATAATGATAAAGCACTGTACACCTCTTATAGAGATTCAGTTCCCAGAGTACATCAGAGATCATGAAATAGCATATAAGACAAAATGGAAAGTTATAAGTTTCAAAAGACAGACCTAGGTTCTTTAGTATTTTGTTTAAGATTGTGCTGTTTTAGGGACATTTCCCGATATATTTGTGTTTTAACTGAACATTTCATTATAATATTTTGGAATCTATGATAATTTTTACCTTTTTATGTTTATAATGAAGATCTTTCTTTAACCTTGGGAAAGAAATGGTTAGCAGCAGGTGTTTTAGAGTGGGTTGGAAGATAGGGGAGGAGATGCCCCTGAGAAGGTAATCTTGTCATATCTTCTTGGAAGCATACTAATGATAGATCTCCATCATATTTACTAGGGGGAGAGATTTATCTGTGGGTGCTTTTGGCAGAATATATCTGGTTTGCTTAAGACTGCTGGTTTGTTTAGGATAGCAACCTGGATCTATGGATTTATGGGACCTAGCTCTTTGAAAAATGTCATCTAATCACTGTAACTACTGGAGTATGAAATGGAGATGTTTCATAAACAAAGCATCTCCCTTTTATTAGAGACCTCACGTATTAATGGACCAAAGCATGTAGCCATGTGTATCCTCATCTGGCAAGACCTGGGGAGCTATACTCTTGGTCTCAGATCTCTTCCTATTTTCCCCTGCCTTGCAGTGATCTGTCTTTGAAATTATTAGTAAAGCTTGATTCTGGGTAATAGCTCTGATTTGTGTGATTCTGATTTGACATTAAGGTATGTACTTTTTCTGATGTTGAAATTAACATTGCCTTTTGATTTCCATTTTAAGGAAAGGTTGAAACTTGAACGTAACAAAGAATACAATCAGTTTCTCAGGGGTAAGGAAGAATCCAGTGAAAAGTTCAGACAGGTAGAAAAAAGTACTGAGGTAGGTTTTGCTTTTAAAGTAAATCTTTGATATTTTACTTGGTTTTTATGTAAATAATTGAAAACTAAGCAAATTAAACCAAACATATTGAAATAATAGTTTTAGAAATTATTCTATCTCATATTGCAGAATTTATCCTACCTTTTAAAATTTAGAACTTACCCTACCTTTTAAAATTTAACCTAAATGGGGAGATTTAATTTTAGAGATCAGTTTTATTAAGTGATTTTTCAAGTGTTGACAATTTCTAGCTATATATCTTTGTTCCAAATTTAAGACTGGTTGATGTTTCCAGGGCCAAAACATTTGCCACTTTCTGTATTCTTTTTATTGAGAAGGAATCTAATTTGAAATATTTTGAAGTAATATTTAACTGTCAAAATATGCCTAATATTTTCTGGGATAGTAATTTGTGCATTTAGGTTATCCTCTCTTTTTATAGTCATTTATTTATATTACTATTGCCTGCTGTGTATTGATATTTTAATAAGTTTTATTGAAAGATAAAAATTTCCTTGAAGTTTTTTTTTTTTTTTTCTTCAAGAAAAGACCTTTCCTTTTCCTTTTCCATCCAGGCTGGAGTGCAGTGGCAAGATCATGGCTCACCACAGCCTTGACCTCCTGGTCTCAGGTGATCCTTCTGCCTCAGCCTCCCAAGTAGCTGGGACTACAGGCATAAGCCACTACTCTTGGCTAATTTTTTTCATTTTTGTAGAGATGAAGTCTCACTGTGTTGCCTAGACTGATCTCGAATGCCTGGGCTCAAACAATCTTCACACCTTGGCCTCCCAAAGTGCTGGGATTGCAAGTGTGAGCCACCCTACCTGGCCAAGAAAAGATATTTTTTATGTGTAATTAAACAAACATCAAAGCTGTTTGATAAATAGCTGGATGATAAATAGTCTAAGCATAATTTGAGGGTTTAATTACCTGTTAAGAGATAGTATCTTAAGATTTATTTATTTTTCCTTTTTTTAATTGAATAGCATAAGACTCAAAGAAATAAAAAACTTATTAGTCAAGTCAAGCGTGACTTAACTTCACAAATACAAACATCTTGTGAAAATTCAGAGGAACCTAGGAGAGATATCTTAACTCCTTCAGAGGCATATAAAGAACTTCTGAACCAAAGACGACTAGAGGAGGACAGATATCGACAACTTGATGATGAAATTGAATTAAGGAATAGAAGAATTACTAAAAAAGCTAATGAAGAAGTGGACATTTTCAGTACAAAACATCACAGGTTTGCAAGCAAGGCTGGCATTCCAGATAGAAGATTTCACAGATTTAATGAGGATCATATTTTTGATAGACAGCATTATAGACCAGACCAAGATCCTGAAGTAAGTGAAGAAATGGATGAAAGGTTTAGATATGAAAGTGATTTTGATAGAAGACTTTTGAGAGTGTATACAAATGACAGGTATTTACAACTTCATTCTTATTTTATTTATTTGCTTAATATTGTTGTTGTTACTTTTTATCATCATGGAGAAGTGGTTTCATTTGATTTACCGTATTTGATTAATACTAAGATACTATCAGTTTTAAGATGCACCATTATTTTATGTGTCACTGAAGGGTAAAAAGAAAATACTCAAGGTGGGGGCCTTGTTATAAAGTTGGAACACTGAAAGGCTGCACGCTTCATGTAAAAGTACATGAATGGGGAGTTGACATTCCTATAGAAAGGAAGCATGCACATCCCAACCTTGGCATTGAATGGAAGGAATGAAACAAAACAAAACAAACACTTGTATACCTCATCCTGAATTGTACCCCACATATTTAAAAGTAAATAGCAAAAAAAAAAAAAAAAAAAAAAAAAAAGAGGAACAGACAACCTTTCACGAGAATTTGAAATGCAAATCAATATACTAATTCAGGTTCCCAGTCTGAATTCATGCTGCCAGTAGTGTCCAAAAAACCTTTAGGCAAGAATTCAGTTTTCTTGATTCATAGTCCCCCTGTATGACTGGCAGGAGAAAAATAACTTCCCTCTGCTATAATTTGACTTAAAACCAGGTTGGTGGCAATTCCAATTTCAGATGTTAAAATATGGATAAAAGGATACCTTAACATACATGAAATATAGCTTATTCCTGTATTCATAAGTTTTTTTTATCAGAATTTCAGATGCTCTTTGTTTCCTTTGAATGATTGTTTTTGTGACACTATTTGTAATTTCTTAACTACTACAATGAAGTTTTAATTATTAAGTCATATTTGTCTTAATACTGCACTTGAAGCTTTCCTTCCATAGTTTAACCTAACTTGATTTGGGGATAGAAATAGCACAGGGTCCCATGTTTGTTGTGTCTGGTATGTTTACTTGACAAGGGTTAAACCTAAATTTTGAGCAGTTTATGGGACCTGCTTTATTTTTTAGTACTAATAGATACTTTTAAAGCATTTAAAAACATTTCCTTAGGAGTAATGATGCACATTTTGTATTCTAATTGTTAATAACAATACAGTTCTTTGTCTTCTGTATTCTGCAGCTGTTAATGTCCTACTCACACAATATTTTTAATATATACCTTGATTTAGGTAATTTGAGTGACGGTTTAGAATTTTGGAATGCCAATTGTAGTTTCTTTGACCTGAATCTAATTGTCTGTACTTCAGAAAATTCTTCAAATCTTACAATGTATTATATTTGAAAATGCTTATATCTGAAGATAGTCAAAGGCTGCCTAAACTAAAAGAACTTTCAGTTGGGTAACTGCAGGTAATCTTGGACTCCTGGTGATATCTTCTTTGTACATGAAAACTTCTTTTTTCTTTATGCTGTTTGTCTACCCTTAGAGTGTAATATAATACCTTTTAGCTTTGGAATTTTATGAAACATATTATGGTGGTTGCTGCTTTGTATTTTATATATTTTACTCTATTTTATAATTATACCCTGTGATAAATTTATACATGAACTCATATAAATTTCATCCTAATTATTTGGGAACTATCTTTTTTTATGTATCCCATGAATTAAATGAACTCTTTCTGTGTAAACTTTTCCAAATAGTATTTTAAGAGTAGATTAATGAGGCTGAATGAGAATAATTCTTGTTAAAGAGTTTCAAGTATTTCTTCAAAATGTAAATCATATTGTATGATACTTTCATTTTGTTAATATACCAACTCATATCTCCAAATGATATTTCATATATCTCTGTGATAAGGGAAGCTAAAATTGACTTTCTAGATTTCAGATTTATAGATACTTTATTTTCAGCAAAAAAATTAATGTCATCCAATAATTTATATTTAATAGGCGGAGTGGTTGGTAGGAGAAATGACTTTATTTGTTCTTGAAAATTTTGAGGCTAAAGAAATGTGGAACTACATTTGGTCTCTTGCTTCAAGTATTTATTCTTAATATATTATGTAATCTTGTCCAGACCTTCTTGACAAAAAATAATTATAATGGATTATGAGAAGTACAAAATTAATTTTCCTTAATTCTTCTAAATTTCCCTTATTTTTTTCTTCTTAAAGGCAGTATCTGATAAATTTTAGTTTTGGTTTATAGTAAATTTTTATTTTTGTATTTTTGGTCTCATTTCTTCTCTAGTTAGCTACCCTATATACTTTTTCATATACCATAATATATTTGTTAATGAAATGTTTCCATCACTTTATTTTTAGGGACAAGGTCTCCCTCTGTTGCCCAGTTTGGAGTACAGGTGCATTATCAGAGTTCACTGTAATCTTGAACCCCTGGGCTCAAGCAATCCTTGTACCTCAACCTTGCAAGTAACTGGGACTTCAAGTGCACACCACTGTACCTGGTTAATTTTTAAAAGTCATTTGTTATAGAGACCGGGTCTCACTTTGTTGTCCAGTCTGTTCTCAAACTCCAGACCTCAAGCGATCTTCCTGCCTTTATTTCCCAAAGTACTGGAATTACAGGTGTGAGTCACCATGCCTGACCTCCCCTACTTTACATTTATTTATTTATTTATTTATTTTTGAATCAAGATCTCACTCCATTGCCCAGACTGGAGTGCAGTGGCACAATCACAGCTCACTGCAGCCCTGACCTCCTGGGCTCAGGCAATCCTTCTGCCTCAGCCTCCCCAGTAACTGGGACTACAGATACGTATCACCATGTCCAGCTAATTTGATATTTTGTGGAGATGAGGTCTTGCTATGTTGCCTAGGCTGGTTTGGAACTCCTGGGCTCAAGCACTCGCCCCCTGCCCCGCTGCCCAAAGTGCTGTGATTACAGGCATGAGACACCATGCCTGGACCCTCCCCACTTTAAATATGGGAATGCCAAAGCATTTCTCAGAAAATTGTATTATCTTCTTAAATACATATTATGAATCATTGAAAGTGTTCCTAAAGTATTAACAACCTGGTTAGCACTCTGAAAGTTGTATTCTGTGTGTATGTGTATTCTTTATGTATATTTAACAACTTGAGTAAAATTTATGTTTTAGCCACTTTTAAAGTTGAATGTAATAGTGTATCTTATGATACTTTGAAATTTATAGGCTTTACTTAAATATAGTATTCCTAGTCTTTATTATTTATTAACTTGAGCTGTAGAAGTTAATATATTACTTTATTATGTTTTACTTTAACCAATATTAATGATTAAAAGAAGTTTTTAGCATTAGAAAATGCTGTTTTTTTTTTAACTTTCTATGTGATTAATGTAGTTAGCACTTCCTTTCTACTTAAATATTGAAATTTGCTAACTTATTGATAGCCATTTAATAAAATTTTATGATAGCATTTCATGTGAAATTAGAATCTGTTAGTCACATAGACTAAGTGCTTACTTAGCAAGTGAAACATTCCTCTAAGAAGTGTGCATGCTTAATGTGCAAGACATGAGGGGTGACCCAAAAAACCAGGAATTTATTTATGAAAAATTGTGTTCTTACATGTTTATACTTCAGTAACCTTCAATGTACTCTCCATTTGATGCAGTATACCTACCGAGATGCTTTTCCTCTGCTCAAAACAGTTTTTGAACTTGTCAACTTTGATGCTTTTTAGTGCTTCTGTCATTTTTGTTTCATCTCTTCCACATCAACAAAACGTTTCCTTTTGGGGACTTTTTTCATCAGGGAAACCGCAAAATCTCATTGGGGGCAGGGGGCATTGGGTGAATAGGGAGGGGGTGGTGCATGAGGGTCAGAAACCGCTGAGCACTCAGTACAGTGTGGGTAGGTACATTGTCATGGTGGAAGAACCAGTTACCTGTTTGACATAACTCAGGATGTTTCTTCTGCAAATTGTGATGCAACCTTCTCAAAACTTTCAGATAAAAAAACTTTGGTTGACTGTTTGACCTGAAGGAACAAATTCCAAGTGTGTACTACAAGGGACCCGCCCTCCAAAACATAATTCTGGTGTTTTCTGGATCCCCCCTCATGAATGAAGAAAAATGGCTTATTAGAACATAAGTTATTTAGTTTGGTGTACTTTCATTTATTTTCGGGAGAGCCATTTTAATAATTATTTTCCTCACTTTCAGATGGTGTTGATAATATAAAACAGTGTTATTAATGTAAATATAAAAACTAGAAAAGAACTGAAAACAATGAGAAAAATGGTGACCCACAGTTAATATCTCAAAGTGTTTTTTAAAAAATTCTATAGTGAGAGTACACTTAATAGCAAAATTCATTCACAAGAGAGAAATTCTTAATGTGAAGGCAAAGTGATGCAATTACCATTACTATAAATTCGATAATTTATTTTAAGTAAGAAGAAATTGAGTTCTTCCTCCCAGTGGGCTATATCAGTGTGGTACCAACAGTAAATATTTTATTTTTATAATATATTATTGATAAGGTAAACATTCTACATTTACTTTTGAAGTGGTTTGATTCTGTGTCTTATGAAGGAAATAAGAAAAGTTATTCAGTTGCATTTAAGAGTTGTTCATTGACATTTAATTTAGCAAAAAAATCTGTGGTTTTAAACAATTAGCTTTTCTTCTGTAATAAAGTTTTTTATTATTTATTTATTTATTTTTTTTAAGAGTAACTGCTAATTTTTAGGGTAAACTTGACCTCTAGCCTACCTGGTTTCTTTGGACATTAAGACTTTTACCTAATCAGCTAAAGTTGACCCATGTCTTCAAGGAAATAGGGAGGAAAAGCTTTTTCCATTTAATGTACTTTTTTTTTGGTTAATAGGATGGTGAAATCATTTGACAATTATTTTCCTCAATCATATCTGATTTGCATTTCAAAGGAAGCAAGCTCTCTTTTATGAGCCCTGATCCTCTCTGACAAATCCAATGTATTGGGGTGTGGTAAGGGAACCTATGTATTCGAAAGCCATAGAATATTTAGCTATATTGTCTACGGCCATACTACCCCAAATGTGCCCGTTCTCTTATCTCAGAAGCTAAGTTGAATTGGGCCTGTTTCTTACCTGAGTAGGGGGAATACTTAGGTAGATTATTTCTGAGTCTCAGGGATAGTGTTAATCCGGTATTGCCACAGTTAAACAGAAAGGGCTTCCAGGGACAAAGTGGACCTAAAGTGAACCCCTGGACTTTGATTAGGATTAGGCTGTTCTTAGACATTTAGTGGCTACATTACTTTTGGACATTATCACCTGTCGGTTACCCCTTAGTGTGAGAAGATTGAAGAGAGAGATAGCAATGGTGAAACCACTACTTTCACCAATTTTTTCTTCAGAGAAGAGTTTATTTGCTTAGAAAAGGTTACAAAAATAAATTATAAGACCACCATAAAAACTGTTAAAGGGTACTAACAGGGATAGTTGAGTATTAAATGCTAAATTTGTAGCAAATAAATTGAAATATGAAAGATATTTTAGTAAATGCTATAAAAATTGTAGAGATATTTTTATAGAGAATAAGGTGGCAAACTTTTCAGACTATAATTTGGCTTTACAGCTTATGTTGCTATCCAGTTTTTTTTTAAGGTTTTATATTAGTAATTTTTAAAATTTATGGAATCTCTATTTGTAAATAGTAATCCTTTCTTAATCTAACACAAAAATAAGCAGAATACTAGTCATTTCATAAAATTGAATAGGATCCCTTATGATTTTATTGTCTTTTTTAGTGAAATGCATATCTCTGCTCTTTTTTTGCCTTTTTTTTTTTTTTGAGTTGGAGTCTCACTCTGTCACCCAGACTGGAGTGCAGTGGCCGCTCCCGGCCACCGCAGCCTCGACCTGCTGGGCTCCGGCGATCCTTCCGCCTCAGCCTTCCGAGTAGCCGGAATTACAGGCAGGCGCTACCATGCCCGGCTGATTTTTTGATTTATTGTAGAGATGAGGTCTCGCTGCCCAGGCGGGTCTCGAACCCACGGGCTCAGGCAATTCACTCACCCCAGCTTCCCAAAGGCGCGGGATTACAGGCTGAGCCACCGAGCCCGGCTCTTTTTTTGCCTTTTAAACATTTTTTCCAGTCCAGATTTTATTGTAATTGTCAGTGACTAGTGGACTTTTATAATCTTGTTAATGATTTTTTTTTTTTCTTCAATGAAAGGTCCATGTTAGAACATCTTTCATATGGGTTGTTCACGAGGTAATTTTTGTGGTTTTGTTGTAGATTTTAGCAAAGAGACCATGACCTTATACATAAATAAAATTATTTCTTAGTTTTCTTTAATTTATAATGAACTTTGGGAATGACCTCTTATGCTTATGGTGATCACTTTATTAAGTTATCTGTATATGCTAAAGAGTCTATGAAACATTTTTTAGTATAGATACTTTGGGTACAGCTGTATAAAGATAAGGTAGAATTATAAATTCAAATATTGTCTTCGGAAAACTTAACTGAAAATTCAGGAAGCCACAAGATCTTGGGTAAATTTTAGAAAATAACTTAATTGACCTTTAATTCTGGGATCCCAAGTTATGCTTTAAAAAATTCGTAACTTTCAATTTCTCTATATTTGAAAGCTTTTATTGGTATAGACACCTCTTTGCTACACCAGTGAGTTTTCTTTTGTTTGTTGTGCTGTGGTTTCCCAAGACTCTCTCCAGGTTTGCTGATTTGCTAGAACACATGGGACTTTGGGTATAGTTGTACTCGTGACTGTGATTTATTACAGTGAAGGGATACAAAGCAAAATCAGCAAAGGGAAAAGCATGTACCTAAAGAAACCAGCAACAATCTTCCAAGAGTTCTCTCCCAGTGGTGTCACACAGGAGGTGCTTAATTCCTGCAGCATCAGCTTGTGACAACATAAGGAAATGTTGTCAACTAGGAAAGCTCATTAGAGACTCAATGCTCAAGGTTGTTACTGGGGACTGGTCATATAGGCACCCTTTTCCTAGCATGTGTCAAAATTCCAGACTGAAGGAAAGCAGGTATTTAGCATAAACTATGTTGTCTGTGCAAACAGTTTAGGCACAGTAAGCTGCTCTTATCAGTTCTAGGGATGGTGGGAACGCTGCCAAAATCTATGTTGCCAAAGACCAGCCAAGGGCTAACAGTGCAGTCAGGCTTTTCTAAGAATAGGCAGTCTCTGGCATGCTCTGTTAACTCTTTTCTGTACATGTGTATTTTTAGAGATCCAGTATAACTAAATCTGGTTGCCTGACACTGTTAACTTTAAATTTGAATTTTAGTTTATATTCATCTGTTTGTTTAGTGGTAGAAATAGGGAATGACACTAAACTGATGTGTTAGTTTAAAAGAGATTTGAGTACCCAGGCTTTAGGATTAAAACTAGCTATGTTTTGATAAGTTGAAATAAATTTGAAATTCTTTTTTGAAAGGATTTTTAGAGGGCTCTGTTTTAGATATCAGTAAAAAAAATGAAAGCCGTTCATGTGTTGTGCCATGTCACGATTACTAAGATTAAAATTCCAAATAGTTTTTTCTCCACAGATGATATTGACAGTGGCTTGTATGATGGAAACAAGTGAAGAAAGAATTTTATATGCTGGCTCTGTGGATAGTGAGAGGCTTCTTTTTCTTCCTAAAAATTGCCATTTAAAAAAATTTTATAATGAAGTTCGCCCAAAATATTGAATAACACTGTAATAAACGTATTTTCTTCCCTTATAGTGCACTTGAGAAAGACAGTGTAGTTAGGTAACTGAGGAGCCACATAAAGAAATATAAAGTGCAGCTGAAATGCTGCTTTTCATGGATATTGATAAGTTTTTGTATAAAAAGTCATATTGGTTTCTCTGGTATGAGAAATTAAACTAAAAAACAAAAATCAATGTTTGCCAAATGGGAAAAAAAAGATTAATAGATATATATTTTTCATTATTATTTTCTAAAAAGGTTTTTAAAGAAAAAATTAAAAACATTCTAATCTTTCTTTTTGTTTTCTTATGACCTTGTGAGAAACTAATTATTTTCTGCCCATGTATCAGCCTGATTATGCTTTCTGTTGTCTATTGGTAATATTCTTTCATGAGGTTTAAAATGTTGGCAAATGTCTTGGTTTGTTACATTTGACTTAATTTATTGATAAGACTGCTGCTGTATTTTTAAAGTTAAAAAGGTTTATATATGCAATGAAATAATTCACAGAGCCTGAATTTTGATTTTATGGATGATCTCATTTTGAATTTTGATTGTAATCTTTGTGAGTCCAGGGACTATGTCTGAATACCCAATGCCTAGAATAGTACTTGGCACATAGTAGGTTCTCAGTTATTCACTTTTAAAATGAATGATAAAAGTGTGTTAGTATATAGTTTTAAAATTAAAAATTTCTGGAAATTATGTTGAAATAATTTATAATAACCTTTTTTTAAAGAGAAGACTATTAAATTTCAACACCTAGTGTGTCATTAACCAGCAGATCATACTCGAGACAGGCCTTACTTGAATTAATTTTAGAATGTGTTTATGGTAAAACTTCATTTTAACATTTGTTCCCTTTAATATTTCCAACATCAAATGTAAAAACACCAGAGAGATATAAGAAGGTCCACTGTATGTAGAATATGCTCTATAAGCTAATGTGTTTTTAAGGATGCATGGGAACAGACGAGGGAATGAACCTCCTATGGGATATGATGGTGATGTCACAGGACAGTCAAATATACGAATTTTATCTGCTGGAAATAAAAGGTACAGTATGTAATAAAAATTTTCCCCTTAGTCATTGTACTGTGAAACAGAACCTGTCTAAAACTGGCTTACTGAAAAAGTGAAAAGGTATAGTATGTTGACAGCCTTCCTTACTAGTAAGACATGAATTAAAGGAAAAGGAAGGATGAGGAAGGTAGTCTTCAGTGAAAATTTATAGTACGTTTCAACGTTCTTTTGAAGAACAACTTTTTGGTTATAAATTATGCCAAGGTGCTTTGAATATGTCCCTATCTTTACAAAGTATATAATTTTTTTGGAAATAATAAAAGGAGAAATAAGTATAATTTAATGGACTAAAAATCAATTTAAAACATCTTAGAGTCACGGTGATACAGTTTGGCTGGAAATATATTGAAAATGTTCCTGCGTGTGAATTTTTTTTCAAAAGTTTATTTTTGGTGTTCAACTTATTAAGTAGGTACTTTTTATACTTACTTTGTAAAATTAGTACTCATATATTTCTGTCATGTACAACAGGAAATTATATGTATTTTTTATTAATGTTCTCTTTCTACTTATAATTTTTATCATTTTGGTGGCTTTCCTGTGTCAAACATAAGGATAAATGGTTCTGAATCTATAGTATATAAGGAAGTTAATGTGGTCCTGTATTAAGAAATATGTTTATTTTCTTTGAAGAAAAGTAATCTGTAAACAGTGCTTACAGTGGGAGAATTGCTAGCTCTAACTAATAAAGTGTTCTTTGAGAATTATCCTTTTTTTCTTATTCCTATCTTCCAAGGAAGGAGTTTTTTAAGGGACTTCTTTTTCAAATATGTGCATAGGTCACACTTTTTTTCCCTTTAGGATTTATTTACGTGCACTTATATTCATTTTCCTTACTGGGGTAACTATTTTTATGTAAAAGGATTTTATTTGAGAACCTGTAAGACTTGGTATGGTGGCTCATGCCTATAACCCAATACTTTGGGAGACTGCGGCAGGAGGATCGCTTGAGTCTTGAAGTTCAAGACCAGCCTGGGTAACATAGGGAGACCCTATCTTTACCAAAAAAAAAAAAATTTAGGCAGGGTTGGTGGCACATGCCTGCAGTTCTGGCTACTTGGGAGGCTGAGGCAAGAGGATTGCTGGAACCCGAGGTTGAAACTGCAGTGACAGAGAGAGAGAGAGAGAGAGAGAAAGCATGCGTGTGTGAGAGCATAAGTCTATAGAGCCAGTGAAGCAGGCTGAAGAAAAAGGTTATTTTTTTGAAGAGCCTGAATACATCGGAGTCCCACTGTATGTAAGGTGCCATGATTTACCTAAACATATGTAAATATTATAGTGTCCATAGTTCTTTGAAAAACTAATACCTCATATCTATGTTTTACTCTAAATTTTTGCTTCCTGAAAATGATCTCTTTCTCTCTTTTTTTTTTTAAGTGCTCGAGACAATGAATCATCCAAAACTGCTAATCGAGATATCTGTAGTCCTTTTGCGGGGATGCTCTTTGGTACGTAACCAAGCTTCCAGTTGGTTAGACTTGTACAGAGTGTCTTTTAAAAGTTTTTTAGTGAGAAATTAATACTACCTTTACTAATAGTAGAAAATATTTATCAAGTGCTTACTTTATCCTAGGCACTACACTAAAAATTTAACATGTATTATATAGCTCTGTATCTAAATAACTTATTTAGTGATGTGCTTTTTATAGATGATCAGTGAAATATTCTTTCTTCTTGTTTCTTTAGCTTGCACAAAATTGCCTTGTATTTTAGTTCATTTTCTCTGAATTAAACCTTTTTTCCCTTTGTTCCTTCCGTGTAGTTTCTAAGACTGATGATGGTCCAAATTTTCTATTTTATCAGATGTCAAGGTCATTGCTGAATATAAGCTTGTTGATTTACTTTATTATACTTGTCACAATTTAATTTAAGAAATGATGTGAAGAAAGCCTTGTTTCCTGTTTGTATCTTTAAATAGAAAAGAGGTCTCCTTAGTCCTCCTTAGTTTTTTGTCCAGCTGAATGGGATTTTACTCTGTGAATACACAAACTAGCACACAGCAAAGTCTGAAGGGACCTCTTTGTGGATTTCTAGAGCTTTGGTCTTTGTGTGGACACCGCTAGAAAAAATAAAGAGGGGGAGTTAGTTTTGAGATGCACATTGTGGATGGAGATGTTAATTTAGGGACTTATAGAAGATATTAGTGGAGAATTATTTAGATTATTGGAAAAATAGGGATGGGATAAAAATATTCTATTATTTAGAAAGGGTTTTGACTCAGGGTGGAGGTTTGGACATGATTGATGTACCTTGTGTTTCAGATTAGGACTAATACATGTGACTTCTTCCTTCTATATTTCTTGCATATTTAGTAATTATTTGATATCATTAACCCTTTGTACTCATGGATCACCTACCAGCAACTTGACTGAACTTTTTTAATGAAATACTTCATATTAAGTAGTATAGTGTTGGGAACCAATTATTTTATTGTGATGATATTTGACTTATAATGGAATTTTGGACATTGAGCAACTTATTTTTGATAAAAAAATCAAAATTTTATATTGTATATATTTTTTAACGTGTAGTAACGTGAAATAGTCACCAACACGCACTGCAGGTTCATTGATACATGTTGTGCAGTAGTAATTTGTTTGATGTCTTCCACTTGGTGTTCTTCTATTCGAATAGCAAATACAGTCTCATGTTCTTTCTCTCACATTAATAATATATAATTTATTATCCAGTCTGTTGTTCGAAGACAATGTAAAAGGATGCACTTGTGATTTATGAAAACCACATCTCAACTGATCGATCAGAATTTGACAGATTTCAAATGGAACATAGGTTTTTATTGTTTTTGAATGGAAAACTTTAAGGAAACATAAGTTTTTGAAAAATTTGCGTTTGCATGAGTTTGTCCTGTATAATCTCCAGCAATTTGTGTCCCCTGAGAGAGGATATCTGAGTAGTTTGCTAGATTTATGATGTTCCCTTAAGAGGGCACATCTGAGTGCAAAGGGTTAAAAATATAATTTTTTGAACTAGAGTTTCTAATTGTATATGATAATCAGGAGTTAAGATTGCATTTTTTTCTTACCACTACCTAGGAGGTGAAGATCGAGAACTTATTCAGAGAAGGAAAGAGAAATATAGAGTAGAACTATTAGAACAAATGGCTGAGCAACAGAAGAACAAGAGACGGTAATGAAAGGTTTGCATTTAGAAGAGATGTTTTAAGTTTAAAATGCATTTGTGTCAAATGACATAACGGTTAAATTAGAAGCTATTTTTCCTAATATGATTTTTGATTTGTAAGTTACTTATATTTCAATTTTCGCATTGTAAATCAGCAAGGAAAATAAATACTATGAGTGTTCATGGTTTTTTTTTTTTTTGGTCATAGATGACAAATGAGACTATGTATATATTCTGTTACAGGCCCTTTGTCTCCTTCATTGATTTCCTCAATTTTTTGATTTAGGGTAGCATTTAATGTTTTATATATATATACTCATCAGGGCCAGGTATGGTGACTCATGCCTGTAATTCAGCACTTTCGGAGGCTGAGGTGAGAGGATTGCTTGAGCCTGGGAGTTCAAAATCAGCTTGGGTAACATAGTGAGACCGTGTCTCTACTAGAAATTAAAAAATTAACTGGTGTAGTTGGTGCATGTCTGTAGTCCCAGCTATTTGGAAGGCTGAGGCAGAAGGATTGCCTGAGCCAGGAGGTCAAGGGCGTGGTGAGCCATCATGGTACCACTGTACTCCAGCCTGGGTAACAGAGTGAGAGCCCAACTTAAAAAGTAAAAATGCCCACTGAATTATCTCACATGTAGTAACAAATACAAAAGTATTTTTCCCATATAAAATGGTAATACATATGTGCAATATAAAAATAGTTATATGGTAAGTCACAAGTATTTATATTGTATACAGTTGTCAGTGTTTGTAATCTTTCTTGTAGAGACACCCATGAGATATTAAATACAGTTTAGAATTAGGAATAGGTATCTTAATTTGAGAATTGTTATCTTTTAGTTTTTGCCTTTTTCCTACTAAGAGGAAGCCAGTATCCACTGTCTGATATTGGCCATCTTTAACATTATTTTTTTAAAACTATTATTAGAAAGTATTGTAGTTATATTTAAAAATTTACCCTTCTTTTTGGTAACTAAAACTGCATACTCTAAAAGGTATTCGTTTATTATTTATTTATTTGAGTTGAGGTCTTAGTGTGTCACCCAGACTAGGGTGCAGTGGTACAATAGCTGCTTACCACAGCCTTGACTTCTTGGGCTCAAGTGATCCTTCCACATCAGCCTTTGAGTAGCTGGGACTACAGGTGCACACTACCATAATGGCTAATTTTTTGATTTTTTTATGGAGACGGGGTCTTGCTATGTTGCCCAGGCTGGTCTCTAACTCCTGGGCTCAAGCCATCCTCCTGCTCTGGCCTCCTAATGTTCCGGAATTAATGGGCATTAGCCACCATGTCTGGCCTACTTAAAGGTTTTTTGTTTCACAGAGTAAAGATTTTTTTTTTGTATTTTATTTTGTGTGAGTCGCTTAGTCTTTGTACTGGTCTAGAGATATATGTTAATTACATATGAATTCTAGTTTACTTTGCATCAAGTTGGAACATTTGGTTTTTAGTATTATTTAAGGCTTTATTGTTGGTAAAAGGAATTATTTGTATTTGGAGATGTGTGGACTTTGTAAGTTTATTCCAGTGATGATTATAATTTTGATAGTGTTTACTATAACTTTTTAATATATAAAACTTTAATTTTGTTTAGAGAAAAAGATTTAGAACTCAGGGTTGCAGCTTCTGGAATACAAGACCCTGAGAAATCGGTAAGGGTCTCTGGCATCTTCTAATGTTTAACCTTTCATTCAAATGATCCTTAAATGTGGTGACAGGTGGGATAGAGGATATTGGGGGACACGTAAGAGTAGACCAGTTTGAACAGTAATACACTCAACTAAGTTCAGTTCTCATAACGTGTAATTTCTAACTCTTACCTGTTATTTCTCTAAGGTAGTTTTTCCTTTTTTTCTTGTGTATCTTTTTTTTAGTTTATTTTAAATTAGTTTTTTCTGCTTTACTCACATGTACTATTCAGTGGGAAAATTATCTCAGGTTAATTTACAATTGATGTTGATTTTTTTTTTGAGTATATCTTGACCACTTACTTTTCTTATATTAGAGTGATTTCCAAAGAAATGGAAAACTTTAATTCTAGTTTTAAAGCATCTTAATAATTGTTATTTAATGTAAAATTAGAGAGATAATTTTTTTGATAATATCTTATTTTTGCTTTAATTTTGCAATTCTCATTAAGTGGAATGAATTACTCATATCATTGCAGTTGAGTAAGGAGGAGGTAACAATTTATTGCCCTTACCACAATGTGCTTTTTCTGTAGTTGGATATGCAGTAGTTATTTGCTAAGGAGAGTTTTGTTTCATCTTTGAATGATGATTAAGACCTTCCATTTAATTAAAATGTTAATTAAAAAGTTTGTTCCTAAAGAATACAGCAACTTAAAATTACTTAACTGTAGGTAACTTTTGCTTATGCTAAATATGATATCATGTAGGTTATCTGTGTAATACTGCATGAGTGTCACTCTCATACTTCTGACTGCTCATAGAATAAAATGTTTAGATTAACTTGAGAAATCATTTCTAATAAGATAACCATGGCAGAAATAAGATACATTTCAAAGCTAAATATGTTTTCTTCAGTCAGTAAATACCTTTGAAGTAGCATTTGCAATCAAACACTTTAAAAGGTGAGCATTATTATTATTACTTATTTATTTAATTTTTTTGAGTCAGAGTCTACCTGTTGGGCTCAGGCAGTCCTTCCGCCTCAGCCTCTTAAGTAGCCAGAACTACAGGCACATGCTAGTTTTTTGATTTATTGTAGAGACAAGGTCTCTCCAAGTTGCCCAGGCTGGTCTTGAACCCCTGGGCTCAGGCAGTCCCCTTGCCTTGGCTTCCCAAAGTGTTGGGATTACAGGTGTGAGTCACTGTGCCCAGCCTAACAGTTGAGGTTTTTAATGCAATAGCTTGGCATGTTAAATTTTAGGTTTATGGTTACATTAAATAAGAAGGCAGATCTTATTTATCTTTGAATTGAAACTCCAATAGAGTTTCAAGTTGATTTATGAGAATAAATACGTAAGTGTTAGATGCAACAGCTAGACCATTAATTTGAGTTTACTTATTTTTTTGGGGGGGGGTCGGGGTCTCACTCTGTCACTCAGGCTGGAGTGCAGTGGCACAGTCATGGCTTACTGCAGCCTCTACCTCCTGGGCTCAAGGGATCCTCCTGCCCCAGCCTCCCGAGTAACTGGGACTGCAGGCATGCACCATCATGCCTAGCTAATGTTTTGATATTTTGTAGAGACGAATTCTTGCTGTGTTGCCTAGGCTTGTCTCAAACTCCTGGACTCAAGCAAACAATCTTGCTGCCTTGGCTTTCCAAAGTGCTGAGATTACAGGTGTGAGCCACCATGTCCAGCCTGGTTTTCTTTTGATGTGAAAATTTTTGAAAAGAACACATACATTATGTTCTAGAGTTAGGGATTAACAAAGTGTGGTCATAACCAACTCTGTTTGCTGCCTGTTTTTATAAAGTTTATTGCAGCACAGCCTTGCTTATTTTTTTACATATTGTTTATTACTGCTTTAGCACTGTGACTGAGTCTGATTGTTATGAAGAGACTATATGCCCTACCAAAGCATAATAGATTTACTGTTTGGCCCTTTACAGAAAGCATTTGCTGACCCTATTCTGCAGAATACTTTGATATCAGAAATGGCAATTAGACAGGGAAATAGCATAGTGTTACAGTATAGACAGAATACTGCAGGTTTTTTTTTTTTTAAATTCAAGAGGTACATGTGTAGCTTTGCTACATAGGTATATTGAATGATGGTAAAGTTTGGACATCAATTGAGCCTGTCACTCAGGTGGGTTTAAAAAATTTTTTTTAAACAGGTATCTTTCAAGTTAGTATCTGGCTCTCATCTTTACCTATTTATTAACAGGGAGGCATTAGGTGAATTATGTGTTTCTCAGACTCAATTACCCATTTATAAAATAAGAATTAGCTCTTCAAAATCTTTTATAGCTATGAAATTCTGTTATTTTGTGACTATCTTAAGTGCCTTCTGGGATAGAGGGTCTTTTGAGGCCCTTCCACTTTTAATTTTATAATTATATGTGGCAAACAGATTTTTTTCCTTTGTTTTAGCCTGATAGACTAAAGCAGTTTAGTGTGGCACCAAGACACTTTGAAGAGATGATACCACCTGAAAGACCCAGAGTAGCTTTCCAGACACCTTTCCCTCCTTTGTCTGCCCCATCTGTCCCACCCATTCCATCAGTTCACTCCGTTCCTTCTCAAAATGAAGATTTGCACAGTGGACTCAACAGCGCCCTTGGTGAAATGGTGCCTCCCAGGTGCTTGTTTAAAATGTTTTGTGTTTGGGAATTACATAAGGTATTGTTATATTTTATGTTCAGAAGGATGAACTGAAACAGATGACATTATTCTTCAGAGATTTTGTATAAGTAATAACTTTGTCAAGTAATTTGTCTTGAAATTTGTTTTCATTGTTGGTCCTTTCACTGCTATTATAAAAACAAAGACAATTCTTATAACATTGTTTTATTGTTTAAAGATGATTTTGTATTTTTAGAATGAATCACTAAGTTCATTTTAGTATTTTGTTTTAGGTCATATTTGGGTATGTATTTAATATCTTTTGACATATAAAAGTGATACAGTTTTCTTTCAGTTTTGTTGTTTCCACTTGGCAAACATTGAATTCTTCAATTTGTCCAGAAAAATTTTCTCATGTGGCTCTTTTATGTATATGATTTTATTTTAGTTTCTGTTTCTTTCCACTCATTCTCTATGATTACTTAGAGGCTGTGCAGCTCAAATGTCTGAAATAAAGTGTTGAGATTATAAAACTTGTAATTTAGGTATTGGGGTAGAGATTTGATTTCTATAGGCAAAAATACCATGGTATACTAGACTATATATAAGGAAAATCAGCACTGATATTTTCTGGGCTTTACTTTCTTCTCTTTGTAGGATTTGAGCTTATCTTTTGCTCACTATTAATGTATTAATTATAAAAATGTATTTAAATTACAGTAGAACTTGGTCTTATCTGTTATTTACTACTAACAAATTGTAGGTCTGTGTAGGTCTGTGTTTACTGTACTTATTAGGTGCTTTGTTTTTTTCATCTCATGGCTTCCCAACTCAAAAGACTCAGAGGTATTGGAATTAGAGAGCATTTTATAGTGATCTTATCATTGGATTAGGGATTAAAACAGTCTGGAGTTTCTGTCTGGATTTTGGGCAAATCACAAAACCTTTGTTGAACTTCATTTTCTCATTTGTAAAAGTGGAGTAGTAATTTTTCTTTTTGGTCTACAATTACAGGTTGTTGTGAGGATTAACTCATAATAAACTCTTTAAAATTTGCTTTCCCTTTCATAACAGTTATTCAGCATTTTTGTTGATGTATCTTTGTTGTTAGAATAGCATAAGGCTTGACACACTGAGTGGTTAGTAAATGTGAAAAATATTACCTACTGAAGAGAACTTCAATATCTTCTTAATTCTTCAGAAATTAATTCTTAAGTATGTGACAAGGGAGAATCTGTTAAGAATATTCTAGAATGTCCCCTTTTCTCTTTCTCTTCATTTAAAGGGACTTACTTACCTTTGCCATTTTTACTATTGGAAAATATTGCATTGGTGGAAATTTAGAGATTTCTTAATCAGTAATGTGCTAATCTAGAGGTTTTTAGAGGTTTTAAATTTATGAAATACTACAGATTATGTCAAGACTTTACTATTGATATATAAGTGATCTTCCTACTGTTAAACAATACTCTTTTTTCTCAGTCAAAGGGAACCATTTGTAATCATGCTGTTTTGTAGCTGTTTGCCTTCTCTTCCTGGACTGTTCTTCCACTGTCTGTGACCAGCTCACCTAGCAACATGGCTCAAGCATTGCCTTTTTTTGGAAAGCTTTCGTTGTGCTTTCTTCCTCTCCCTTTATGTGATTTACATGTTTCTGCATTGTGTTCCTATAATGCTATCTGTTTGTATTATTTCATTTACTATACTTGTTTAAATCTGTGTTATTTATTTTTTGAGTTGGAGTCTCACTCTGTCACCCAGGCTGGAGTGCAGTTTATATCTGTGTTATTTATTTATTTTTTGAGTTGGAGTCTCACTCTGTCGCCCAGGCTGGAGTGCAGTGACATGCTCATGGCCACCCCAGCGTCGACCTGATGGGCTCCGGCGATCCTTTTGCCTCAGCCTTCCAAGTAACTGGAACTACAGGTGCGCGCTACCACGCCTGACCAATTGTTTTATTTATTGTAGAGATGAGGTCTCGTAAGTTGCCCAGGTTGTTCTCCAACCTATGGGCTCAGGAGATCTGCTCACCTCAGCCTCCCAAAGTGCTGGGATTACAGGCTTGAGCCACTGCACCCGGCCATCTGTGTTATTCTTGAGGGCCAGGGATCATGTCTGTCTTTGTTCTGGCAGATGGTGCCTATTAGGTATTAATCGATTGACTATTAACCTAAGTTTTTGTTTTGCACACAAATATTATGCCTGAGATTGTGAAATTTTATGCTATACTATTTGCTTTTTGAGTCATAATTTTTTATAATGGTGGTGTTTTTCTGAAGTTGTGATTGGATTTTCATTACTATTTTTGCAAAAGAATAGTATCTTGATTTTTAAACTATTACAATGAAATATGGGGAAAACTTTTTCTTTTTCTTTTGACATAGGATTGCACCTCCACCTCCACCTCCTTTACTACCACCTTTGGCTACTAACTATCGAACTCCTTATGATGATGCATACTATTTTTATGGTGCCAGGAATACTTTGGATCCCAGTCTTGCTTACTGTAAGTTATCTATAGAGTAAGCATTATTTTTTCCCCCAGTGATTTAGTAAGCATTATTGGTTCTTATGTAAGCAACAAATATCTAAATGAGAAAAGCACAGCTTTGCTTAATTCAAATATATGTTTATTGACTTAACAAATACCCTATTTTAAAACCCAATTATTTTTATAGTTATTTCCTTTTTACCTATATTTAAGAAATAACAATTTTGTGTTTTCTTGTGTTGTTCCTTGCTAACTCCTAACCCAGAGGGAAATGTTGATGCTTTTTCTTAGGTAATATTTTCATTATGTACCTTTTTCTTTAGGGATAAATTAAGTGTTATTAAATGGTTACCCTAAAATAAATGTTTTTTTTTTCTCTTTTAAGATGGTTCAGGAATGATGGGAGTACAGCCTGCAGCTTATGTTAGTGCTCCTGTGACCCACCAACTAGCACAACTGTAAGTGGTTAGTTAAAAAAAATTTCTTTTTACTTTTCTTTTAAAAAATATACATAACCTAAAACTTAGCATCTTAACATTTTTAAGCATACTATTTAGTGGTATTTAATATGTTCATAATGTACAGCCACCACCACATCTCTTTTCCAGAACTCTTCATCTTGTGAACTGAAATTATACACCAATTAAATAGTAATGCTAGAACTCCTCATTTTCCTATAGCTCCATTTCTCTGCGACCCCCATTCCACGTCTCTGATTTTGACTATTCCATGTGTTTTATGTGAGTGGAATCAAAGTAATTTGTCTTGTGACTGGCTTATTTCACTTAGAATAAAGTTCTCAAGGCTCATTCATGTTATAGCATATTTCAGAGTTTCCTTTCTTTTTAAGTTTGAATAATATTCCATTGTATGTGTACATAGCATTTTGCTTATCCATTCATCCAGTGATGGACACTTCTACATTTTGGCTATTGTGAATGATGCTGCTCTGACTGTTGAATGTACTAATACCTCTTTGAGACCCTATTTACAATTTTTCTGAGTATGTACCCAGAGCTGGAATTGCTGGGTCATATGTAATTCTGTGTTTGATTTTTTTTGAGGAACTGCCATTCTGTTTTTCATAGCAGCTATACCATTTTGTATTCCCATTATTAGGGTACAAGGATTCCAGTTTCTCCATGTCCTTACCAATGCTTTTTTTTTTTTTTTAATACTAGTCAATTCTAATGAGTATGAGGTGGTATCTCACTGTAGTTTTAATTTGCATTTCCCTAATGATTAGTGATATTGAGCATCTTTCATCTGGTTGTTGGCCACTTGTCTCTTTTCCTTGGAGAAATGTCCATTCCAGTTTTTTGTCCATTTTTGGATTGGGTTTGTTTTTCATTGAGTTTTGGTAGTTCTTTATATATTCTGGATATTAGTACCTTTATATATTCTGGATATTAATACCATATCAGGGATATGATTTAGGAATATTTTCTCTCAGAGTTAAAATTCTTTTTTACTCTGTTGATACTGTATTTTGATATACAGAATTTTAAATTTTCATGAAATCCAATTTGAATTTTTGTTGTTGCCTATGCCTTTTGTGTCATGCCCAAGAAATTATTGCCAAATTCAATGTTCTGATGCTTTTTCCCTATGTTTTCTTCTAAGAGTTTTGTAGTTTTAGGTCTTACATTGAGCTCTTTGATTCATTTTGAGTTAGTTTTTATATATAGTGTTAGATAAGGGTTCATCTTCATTATTTTGTATGTGGATATTGCTTTTCCTCAGCACCATTTGTTGAAAAGACTGTTATTTCTACTTTGAACAGTCTTGGCACTCTTGTTGAAAATCATTTGACCAAATATATGAGAGTTTATTTCTGGGTTCTCTATCATATTTCCTTGGTCTATAAGTCTTTCTTTATCCCACTACCACACTGTTTTGATTACTGTAGCTTTGAAAGTTTTAAAATCAGAAAATGTGAGTCCTTTAGCTTTGTTCTTTTTTTTTTTTTCCTCCCAATAATATTGTTTTGGCTATTTGAGGTCCGTGGAGATTCCATATGAATTTCAGGATGAGTTTTTCTGTTTCTGCAAAACAAATCATTGGGATTTTGATATGGATTATATTGAACCTGGTAGGATTGCCATTCTAGCAATATTAAGTTTTCTGAACCATGAACGTGGATTATATTTCCATTTTAAAATTTCTTTCAACAGTGTTTTGTAGTTTTTATTGTATAGCTCTTTTACTTCTTTGGTTAATTCCTAAGTATTTTTAATGCTTGTTGATGCTTTTTAAAATGGAATTGTTTTCATAATTTCCTTTTCAAATTGTTCAATGTTAGCGTATAGAAATACAAGTGATTTTTGTGTGTTGACTTGCATCCTGCTACTTTGCTGAATTCATTTATTCTTTTTTTTTTTTGAGAAAGCAGGATTTATTGAGAGGACGGAGAAGCTCCCACAGTGGGAGGGGAACCGAAGGGGTTGTCTCTGCTGAATTCATTTATTCTAACAGTTTTTGTGTGCATAATCGTCAGGATTGTCTATAAGTATATAAAAGATCATCACTCTGTGAACAGAGATAATTTTACTTTCTTTTTTATTTGGATAGCTCCCTCCCCTCCTTTTTTTTTTCTTTAAGTGCTCTGGCTAGAACTTATGACATTTAATGTAAATGGCAAGAGTAGGCATTCTTGCCTTGTTCCTGATCTTTGAGGGAAAGCTTTTAGTTTTCACTGTTGAGTATGATGTTTGCTGTGGATTTTTGCTAGTATGATTTTGTTTATGTTACAGTAATTTCTATTCCTGGTTTATTGAGTGTTTTAATTATGAGAGTGTCGAATTTTGTCAAATACCTTTTCTGAATTGAGATGATCATGCGGTTTCTTTTCCCTTCATTCTCTTAATGTAGTGTATTGATTGATTTTTTTTTTTTTTTTTTGAGTTGGAGTCTCACTCTGTTGCCCAGGCTAGAATGCAGTGGCACGCTCGTGGCCACTGTAGCCTTGACCTGTTGGGCTCAGGAGATCCTTGCCTTTGCTTTCCAAGTAGCTGGAACTACAGGCATGCGCTCCGTTGCCCAGCTAATTTTTTGATTTATTGTAGAGATGAGGACTCACCAAGTTGCCCAGGCTGGTCTTGAATGCATCTCAGGCATTCCTCTCACCTCAGCTTCCCAAAGTTCTGGATTATAGGTGTGAGCCACTGCGCCCGGTCTATTGTTTTTTAATATGCTGAGTCATGTTTGCATTCCAGGAATAAATTCCACTTAGTTATGGTGTACAATCATTTTAATATGTTAATGAATTTGGTTTACTAGTTTTTTGCAGTCAAATGCTCTACCCCTGAGTTATAGACCCTCTTATGGTTTACTAGTATTTCGTTAAGAATGTATGTGTCGGTCGGGCTTGGTGGCTCAGCCTGTAATCCCAGCACTTTGGGAGTCCGAGGCGAGTGGATTGCCTGAGCACACCGGTTTGAGACCCGCTCGGGCAACTTGGCGAGACCTCGTTTCTGCAATAAATCAAAAATTAACTGGGTGTGGTAGCGCATGCCTGTAGTTCCGGTAGCTTGCAATGCTGAGGCGGAAGGTTCACCGGAGCCCATTAGGTTGAGACTGCGGTGGCCGAGAGCATGCCACTGCACTCCATTCTGGGCAACAGAGTGAGACTCCAACTCAAAAAAAAAAAAAAAAAAAGAATTTATGTGTCACTGTTCATATGAGATATTGTTCTGTAGTGTTCTTGTAGTGTCTGTCTGGTTTTGGTATAAGGGTAATACTGTCCTTAAAGAATGACTTAGGAAGTGTTCTTTTCTATTCGGTCTTTTGGAAAGCTTTGAGAAGGATTAGTTTTAGTTCTTTAAATGTTGTATAGAATTCACCAGTGAAGCCAACAGGTTCAGGGCTTTTCTTTGTCAGGAGATTATTAATTATTGATTCAGTCTCCTTAATAAGTAATTATAGGTCTATTTAGATTTTATTTTTCTTTGTGATTTAGTCTTGGTAGGTTTTAAATTTCCATGATTTTGTCCATTTCATCTAGAGTATCCAATTTGTTGGTGTATAATTGCTCATGGAATTCCCTAATAGTCTTTTTTATTTTTATAAGATCCATAGTGATGTGCCTTTTTAAATTCCTGATTTTATTTTATTTATTTTTTATTTTCATTTTTTTTTTTTAAACCTCATTCTTTCCGTCACAAAATTCCTGACTTTTTTTTTTTTTTGAGTTGGGGTCTCACGCTGTTGCCCAGGCTGGAGTGCAGTAGCAGAATCACAGCTTTGACCTCCTGGGCTCAGATGATCTTTCTATCTCAACCTTCCAAGTAATTGGGACTACAGGCATGCATTACTATGCCTAGAGAATTTATTTGATTTTTGTAGAGATGAGGTCTTGCTATGTTGCCCAGGCAGGTCTCAAACTTCTGGACTCAAGCAATCCTCTCTCCTTGGCCTCCCAAAGTGCTTGGACTACAGGTCCAGCCAAATTCCTGATTTTATTAGAAGATTCACAGTCTTCTTGTAGGTCACTTATGCTAAACATTTGTCAATCTTGTTGATCTTTTAAAAGTAACTATTGATTTTATTGACTTTTCTCTGTTGTTTTTCTAGTTTTCATTTCATGGATTTCTGCACTAATTTTTTTTTAAATTTTTTCCCCTCTAATTACTTTACATCCAATTTGATCTTATTTTCTAGTTTCTGGAGGTGAAAGTTTAGTAGATTACTGCTTTGGTATCCTCTCCTTTTTTAGTACATGCACTTACAACTATAAATTTTCCTCAGTACTGCTTTAGTTTTATCTTTTAAGTTTTGGTGTGTTGGTTTTTCACTTTCATTCATTTCAAAATATTTTCCAATTCCTTTTTTGATTTCTTCATTGACCTATTACTTATTTTGAAGTGTGTTACTTAATTTCCACATAATTGTGAATTTCCCAAGTTTCTCTGTTACTAATGTCTAATATAATTACACTGCAGTGGAGAACATGCTTTGTATGATTTCAATAGTCCTTTTTAATTTATGACCTAACATGGTCTGTTTTATGACCTAACATGGTCTGTCTTGGGGAATGTTCTATATATTCTTGAGAAGAGTGTGTATTGTCCTGTTGGTGAATGCATTATTCTGTCAGTATCTCTTAGATATAGTTGGTTTATAGTGTTGTTTATTTTATTTCCTTGTTGATCTACTGTGTAGTTGTTCAGCCTGTTGTTAGAAATAGGGTATTGAAATCTCCAACTATTATTTTTGAATTGTGTATTTCTGTTTTCAATTCTGTTAGGCTTTGCTTCCTCTTAGGTCTCTCGTTGTATTATTGTGTTTATAATTGTTACATCTTACTGATGATTTGACTCTTTTTTTAGTATCAGAGTCTTCTTCGTCTCTGATAACAATTTTTTCTGAAGTTTTTTTTTTTTCCTGGTATAAATTTTATACTCTGGTTCTCTTTTAGTTACTGTTTGCATGATATATCATTTCCCATATTTACCCTCAATCTATTTGTGTCTTTGAATCTAAAGGGTGTCTCTATATAGACAGAATGCAGTTGCATCCTGGTTTTTTATTTTTATTTTTTTTGCTCATTCTACCAGCTTTCGCTGATACTTGCATTTATTGTAATTACTATTAAAATAAGATTTATGTCTGCCCTTTTGCTGTTTTTTTTTTCCTGTATGTCTTAGGCCTTTTTTTATTTCTCTAACCCTCCTTTACTACCTTCTTTTATGATAAGTGTTTAATAGCATTTGATTTTAATTTTTTTGTTTCTTTTTGCATAATTTGGAAGCTTTTTTGGTGGATTCTCTATAGGTTAAAATTGATATATTAATTTAAAATCATTGAGTTGAGATTAATAGCAACTTTGCTTTGTGCATTTGTCTTTTAAATCAAACAGAGAAGTATAGAGTTATAAATGTGAGTACATTATTTGTAATATCTTTTATTTTTTTTGAGTCAGAGTCTCACTCTGTCACCCAGACTGTAGTGTAGTGGCATGACCATGGCTCACTGTGGCCTCGACCTCCTGGGCTCAGGTGATCTTTCCACCTCAGCCTCCTAAGAAGCTGGGGCTATAGGCACACATCACCACTCCTGGCTAATTTTTTCATTTGTGTAGAGATGAAGTCTCACTATGTTGCCCAGGCTGGTCTAGAGCTCCTGGACTCAAACTGTTCTTCCATCTTGGCCTCCAAAGTGTTGGAATTACCGGCATGAGACACTGTGCCTGGCTCCCTGTAATATATTTTATATTATCCTATGTAATTATCTTTACTGGTGTTACTTCTTTTTGTTTACTTCATTTGCTGTCATGTATCTTTTCATTTCAAGCCAAAGGGCTCCCTCAATATTTTTTATAGGGCAAATCTGTTAGTGATGACTTTTGTGAGTTTTTATTTAATAATGTCTTAATTTCTCTTTTATTTTTGAAGAATAGTTTTGAGGTTATGGAATTATATTGGTTGACTTTTTTTTCCTTCAGTACTTTGAATATGTCATCCCACTGCCTTCTGGCTTCATGGTTTCTGATAAGCTAGCTGTTCATCTTGCTAAAGATTCCTTGTATGTGATGAATTCTCTTGCTTTCAAGATTTTCTTTGTCTGTCTTTCAGCAGTGGCTACGATGTGTATATGTTTGGATCTCTGGATTTTTCTTACATGGGATCTGATGAACTTATTAAATGTGTATCTAATATTTTTCATCAAATTTGAGGTTTTTTTGCCCATTAAGTTTTCAGATCTTCTTTATGTCCTTTCTCTGTTTCCTCTTTTCCTGAGATTCCCATTATGCATTTATTGGTACACATGATGGTGTCCCATGGAGTCTCTAAGACTTCATTTATTTTTTTTCAGTCTTTTTCTGTTCTAGACCAGACAATCTCAATGAACCTATATTCAGGTTTACTGATTGTTTCTTCTGCCTTCTCAAATTTGCTATTGACTGGTCTAGAGAAATTTTCTTTTCAGTTATCACACTTTTCAACTTTATTTGATACTTTAAAAAAAAATAAGTTCTCTCTTTGTTGTTGATGTCATTTATTTGGTGAACATTGTTCTTATAATTTAATTCTTTAGACATTATTTCTTTTAGTTCTTGCATCATATTTCTAATAACTAAATCAAAATCTTAGTTGAGTAAGGCCAACACCTGGAATTCCTCTCGGACAGTTTCTATTGTCTGCTCTCTTTTCCTTGTGTATGGCTCATAATTCATGTTTTTTTGCATGCTTCGTAATTTTCTTGTTGAAAAACTGGACATTTAAGAAAACATAATGTGGCAGCTATGGAAATTGGATTCTCTCCCCTTCCTGTGGTTTATTGTCATTGCTGTTTGTTATTGTTTTGTTGCTTTTGCTGTTTTCTAAGTACCTTTTGTGACAATTTTATAAAGTCTGTATTCTTTGTCATATGTGGTCACTGAGGTCACTTTAGGTTAGCTTTATCTTTAGCTTGTGATTGGA
>NW_007260485.1:1492578-1494254 GCF_000164805.1 Carlito syrichta
CTATCACCCAGGCTGAAGTGGGATAGTGTGATGAGAGCTCATTGCAACCTTGAACTCCCGGGTTCAAGCCAGCCTCCTGAGTAGCTAGGACTATAGGCACATACTACCATGCCTAGTTAAAAAAAATTTTTTTTTTGTAGAGACTGTCTTGCTGTGTTGTCCAGGTTGGTCTCAAACTCCTGGCCTCAAGTGAACCACCATGCCCAGCCTGGACTGAGGTTTCTTTGAAGGCCTTGAACCAGTAGGTCTCTCAGCCTATGCCAAAGGGTTCTATATGTTATGTTGGGATGTGCCTTCAGTGCCCTCACAATTTACATCCTACTTGTACTGAGCCTCAATGCCAGTCAGAGGTGAGAGGTTACAGCATTCTCAGAGTTTTTCTGTTCATTCACATAACTGAACATGCATGTGGCTACCTAAATTCCCGGGAATATGTTCAAGCTTTTCAAGCTCCCATGGGCATGTCACTTTCCAGATTTTTAAAAAATTTATTAGCCTTTTTCTTGTCTCAGCTGGTATCATTGGCTTAGGTAGCTGTGATGCTAAATACTTGCTGCCAATTGTTTTCTACAAACACCTCAGAATAGTGAACTCTGAGTCTGGTTAAATAAAGACAGGCCCTGTGAATAGAGCTTTTCCTGGGAGCTACCAGATAGGGCAGAAAGTGACATTTTTCTAGAGATTGACTTTTTAGGGAACTCCAAGCCTGTTCTATTTGTCCAGTGGATGCTAGCCTACTGGTTTTCACAGCAGCTGTTTTGGGGGAGGCTGTTGGATTTTAAGGATGCAGTAGAGTTAGGGAGAAGTTGAAAGGTAGAGGGCAGACTCTGGTGTTGCAAAGTTTACTGTTCTTACTGAAAATCAACCTAAAAAAAACCACAAACTCTTCTGGCATTGTTGTAAGACCTTTATTAATTTTTAGATGTCTTAGCTGTAGCTGCTATAACAATATACCATAGACTGGGTGACTTAAACAGAAGATCCAAGTTGTCAGCAGATTTGGTTCTTGGTAAGGGCCCTTTTTCTGACTGTTTCACTATATCCTCACATGGTTGAGAGAGAGCAGGCTCTCTGGTCCTCCCTCCCCAACATTTCTGTACCGTCCTCCTAATCTTACCTAAACTTAATTACCTTCAAAAATTCCCATCTCTAAATACCATAATGTTGGTGTTAAGGGCTTTAACATATGAGCATCATTCAGTCCATAGCATCAGAATTTTTAAAAAGTTGGTTTTGACAGTTCTGAGTAGTGTTCTCATTACTTTAATGGAGTAGCAGATTTTCAGAGACCATTCAAGAAGTGTTTTCTATAAATCATTTTAGAACATTTTCGTCCCTCCAGTAAGATCTCTCATGTCCATTTATAGGTAATCCTGAGTCTAAGCCACACTAAGTTGTTTTTGAAGGGTTTTTTAATTAAATTTTTCTGAATGACACATTACCAGTTGAATTTTCTTTCTTTCTTTTTTTTTTGAGTTGGAGTCTCACTCTGTCGCCCAGACTGGAGTGCAGTGGCCGCTCCCGGCCACCGCAGCCTTGCCTACTGGGCTCCGGTGATCCTTCCGCCTCAGCCTTCCGAGTAGCCAGAATTACAGGCATGCGCTACCATGCCCGGCTGATTTTTTGATTTATTGTAGAGATGAGGTCTCGCTGCTCAGGCGGGTCTCAAACTCGCG
>NW_007260485.1:1494274-1554990 GCF_000164805.1 Carlito syrichta
CTCACCTCAGCCTCCCAAAGGCGCGGGATTACAGGCTGAGCCACCGAGCCCAGCTCCAGTTGAATTTTCTTATGCACCAATTCCTTTTCAATGTCTGTGTTTATTTTCAAGCATATTAGTCTAATTAGAGATGAAGGAAACTGTGACTCTCTTAGCTACTTTGGATATACTCACAATGTATTTTCTTTCCATGTTATATTAAATGTGGCATTTAAAAGTTTAATCTTTGTATCATTTGGGAGGATGGTACAAATTTTGATTAGCTTTAGTCTTTCAGAAGCATGAGTGTGATAACTCAGGCTTAGGTTCTAGGATTACTGAAAGTATAGAAAGAGCAAGTGCAACTTATTAAAATAATAGAGGTGCGCCAGGCTTGGTGGCTTATCTTGTAATCCCAGCACTTTGGATTGCCTGAGCCTGTGGGTTTGAGACCAGCCTGGGCAACTTGGTGAGACCTCGTCTCTATAATAAATAAAAAAATTATTTGGGCATGGTAGTGCACTCCTGTAGTTCCGGTTACTTGGAAGGCTGAGGTGGAAGGATCGCCAGAGCCCAGCAGGTCGATGCTGGGGTGGCCGTGAGTATGCCACTACACTCCAGCCCAGGCAATGGAGTGAGACTCTAACTCAAAAAATAAAAATAAAAAATAGAGGAAAAAATTCAAAAAGGAGGAACCATAGCAGAATTGGAATTTGTTTTTTTTTAAGTAACTATCTTATCTCATTCAGCTTTGGAGATGAAATAAGTTAAGAATTTGCTTATTTTGAAAAAAGGAGAGAAAAAATAGAAAAGTTTAAGGGTAAAGGCATCTTAAAGAAAGAAAGACATTTATTAAATAAAATAAAGTAAAAGTTTAAGATACTGATTATAAGTCTTAAATAAAATGTCAAATTTAAATTTGATGTTAGTAAATGGTTACTATCCAGTTCAAATTTCCAGTACAAAGGGGAAGTTTGTTATGTTAGATAAAAAAACAAAATCTAGCCACATGATACTTATAAGACATATATTTGCTTAATGATATAGAAAAATGGAAAGTACAAGGGCAGAGATAAATTAGGAGAATGTGAATTAAAGTTTATTTAGCTATATTAACATTAGATAAAATATAGTTTTTATTCATAAATCTTTGAGATAAAAAGTATTCTTATGTAAAGAGTAAAGATTCATTTTAGCAGGATAAGATAGTAATTAAAATAATTAAACGTGCTTATTTACCTGATAACATGGCCTCAAATAAAACAAACTTTGAATTATACAGAAAAGTAGACAAATACGGAATCATAGTGTGAAATGTTTCCACTTTTTCCCGTAAGTGAGAACTAAAGCAGACAAATAATCAGTAAGTTTATAGAAGAATTCACTAAGCATAATTAATAAGCTTATTCTAATGGGAATCTATAGAAACTTACTCCAAATTTCAAAATACCTTTTTTTCCCTAATCTCACAGGCATATTTATGCAACTCGTTGTATCCTAGTCCTCTAAGCAAGTCTCAACAAATTTCAGTGGATTGATATCCTATAGACCACTTAAGCTAGAAATCCATTTTAAAAATTAATACGTTGGAAATTAAAAAATAAAGAACTTAGAAAATACATAAAATGAAGTGAAAAGTAAAATAATGGTCATGTAGCTAAGAAATGAGGAAAAAGTGCAGTAAATAAACCCAAAGAAACAAGGAAAGAAATAAAGAATAGAAGTTATCTGAAATTGAAACAAGGGTCTAAAATAGGTTCCTTGAAAAGACTAATAAAATAGATGCTTCTCTATTGAAGGTTGATCAAGAATAAAATGAGATAGGAATACATAAGAAATATTAGGAATGAAAAAGGAACTGTCCTTATATTGGTAGTAAACTTTAAATATATAATAAGGATATATTATGACTAATTTTTTTGCCAATGAATTTGAAAATTCAGGTAAAGAAAAGTTCATATTAAAATTTAATTTAATAAAAGTTAACTCAAAGAAACCTGTATTGTACCAAAACTGTTTTAAAAAATTGGGTCAGAAAATTTAAAACTTCCCACAAAATAAACTCCAGACCTAGATGGACTGGTGAATTCTACCCATCAGTCAACAAAGAAACTAAATCCAATCTTACACAAACCAATGCAGAGTATATAATGAAGAAATACTTTCCAACTACTGTTATGAGACTATCATAACCTTTATACTCAAACCTAACAAGGCCTGTATGAAATGAAAAATTACAAGCTAGTTTCACTTATATAAGTATAGACTTAAGAATCCTAAAACTTAACCTTGCAATGTAGAAAAACGATAATTTATCCTGAATTGGAATTATTCTAGACTATAGGATGATTATAAAAACAGTAGGGCATACCAATTAGGAGCATGCACTTTGCAGCCAAATTGTCTTGGCTTTAATCCCGGTTTTACTATCTATTACTTTGAGTTATATTTCTTACTTCTATTCTTTGTCTGTTAATTGGGGTAATAATGGTATCCAATCATAGAGTAGTTCTAAGGATTGGTGAATTAAAATATCTGAAGTATCTACAAAAATGCCTGATATATACTAAGAGCTGATTGCTATAGATATCAATATTGTTATAAAATCAAATATTGTAATACATCATATTAAGAGAATAAAGAAGGAAGCTATATGTTCATCTCAATAGATATAGAAACATCATTAATAATTCCTTATCCTTTAGTATTTAATAACTTAACAAAATAGGTTAGAGAGAAGCCTACATAATCTAAGAAAGCATATACATGAAAAACTTATGTCATGGTATTTTACTTAATTGTGATAGATTTAAAACATTCTTTTTGAGATTCTTCTTCCTATCACTACTTCCTTTCAGAGCTTAATAATATCAGCAAGGCCAAAAATAAAAGAAAGGAAGGAAGATAGATACAAAGATTAGAAGGGAAGATAGAACACTGATAATATTTACAAAATAATATACAGATAAAATATTAGAATTAATATGAAAGTTATAGCAGAATTACTGATTATAAAATCAAAATATTAAAAAGTAGTTGCAGGAAATGGCAGTTTCTTAAAAAGTTAAACATAAAGTTACCATGTAACATAGTAATTTCACTCTTAGGCATATAGTGAAGAGAAAGAAAAATATTTGTATCACAAATACATGTATATGAATATTTATAGCAGCACTATTTATAATAGCCAAAAATGTAAACATTTGAAATATTCATCAATTGATGAATGGATAACCAAAATGTGTTATATGTAATAAAGCACTTTTTAGCAATAAAAAGTAATGAACTACTGATATGCTATAATATGCATGAACCTTAAAAATATTATGCAAAGTGAAATAATCTGTACATAGTATATGGCTCCATTTATGTAAAATGTCCAGAAAGAGCAATCTATAGAGACATAAAGCAGGCTACTTACTTAGTGATCACTTGGTATTAGGGGTTGAATAGGGTTTGATTGCTTACTGGTTTGGGGGATATTTTTGGGTTATGAAAATGTTCTAAAAATGGATTGTGATGATGGTTACACAACTCTATAAATTTACTAAAAATTATTCAATTACATACAGTTTATAATGTGGGTTTGAACTATGTGGGTCCATGATTTTTTTCTAACCAAACGTATTTGTGGTATATGAAATCTAGTTATACAGGGGGTTGACTTTTCATATACAGAAGTTCTGCAGTACTGACTTAGGGACATGGGTGTACCTGAATTTTGGTATAGGTGGAGGGTCCTAGAACCAGTCCTAGAACCATATAGTGAGGGACGACTGTACTTAATACCTCTACTGTTTCCTTCCTTCCACTCATCCTGATCTGACTATATATGTATATGTTATATACAAATAATATATTCTTAAACCATTTCTTTTTTAAGCCAGGGAGGAGTTGATGAATAAGATTTCAGGTCTGTGAGTGAGGGAGCATGGGGAGAGAGATAGGAAGGAAAATGAGTAAAACAGATATTGAGAGAATCTGTCTACCATATAATTTATAGCAATTGCGTTTACTCAGATAAACCCTCTCAACCCTCTTTATTCATTCATACATCAGGAACCCCTTTTGAAAAAAGTATTAGGTCAGTTGGGAACAACTTGCTCTGGTTGATCTTATCTTCCCTTTTACCCACTCATAATCCAATGTGATCATATAAATGTCCATACTTGTTTAGCCTAATAAAAGATTATAAATAATTTGGATAAGTTTAATATGCAAAGGAAACTCATTATTTAAAGTGCTGTTTTAGGATAAGAGAAGGCTTTGTAGTTTATTTTTTATAATTATGATTTTATTCTAAGATCACTGTTTGAAATTGCCTTTTATAATTTAGATTTTTTAAATATCTTATTGTCTTCAAAGTGGATGTATTCCTGTACTTAAAATGTATGTTATGTTTAGGACACATAGCTTTTACTTGTGATTTATAATCACAGTATGTTTTACATTTTTTCTTTTTTGTTTCCTTGTGAGTTTCTCAAAAATTGTAATTCTATTTGGGGGCGGTTAGCCTTTTTTGGTATAATTATATTGTTACATTATTGAAATAACTAGGAAATAATCTTATGACTTAATCATTTAAAAATAAATTATTAGCTGTTATGGTGTTATTTGAGGTTATTTCATTGTGATATTATTTCTATATGTTCAGGAAAGTGCCTGAGTCATATGTATACTGCTTGATGAATTACTACACACACACTTTTTCATTCCTATGGAATTGTTACCTAGATCAAGAAATAGATCCAGGCCAGGCTCAGTGGCTCAGTCTGTAATCCCAGCACTTTGGGAGGCCGAGGCAAGTGGATTGCCTGAGTCTGTGGGTTTGAGACCAGTCTAGGCAACTTGGCCAGACCTTGTCTCTACAATAAATCAAAAATTAGCTGGTTGTGGTAGCGTGTGCCTGTAGTTCTGGCTACTTGGAAGGCTGAGGCAGAAGAATTGTTGAAGCCTAGCATGCCGATGCTGGGATGGCCGTGAGTGTGCCACTGTACTCCAGCCTGGGTGATGGAGTGAGACTAATTAAAAAAAAAAAAAAAAGATCCAGCAAGTTTGAAAGTTCCATGATTGTCAAAGCAGAGGTAGAAGGAAGAGATTATTTACTTATGAATTCCTCTTTGGCCTATAGAGAAATGTCCTTCTCTGTTTTTAAATGTATTTATATGCCATGCTATTTCAAAGAACTGTTGCATTTTCTTCTTGCTTTGTTATAGATTCAAATTATTTATTGTGTATTTGATGTAGGAATACGGTTGGACAGAATGAACTGAAAATTACAAGTGATCGAGTGATAAATCCTGGATTGTTTTTTGGAGACAAACCGAAACTTTCCAAACAGTCTCTTCAGTCTTACCAAGAGGCTTTGCAGCAGCAGGTATTCATTCAATCATTCATTCATTCATTCATTCCTTCTTTCCTTCATTCATTTATCTTTGAACATCTTAAGTGTTAGCATAGTGATCCCTTAGAACTCAGAGTGTGGCAGGGGAATAAAAAAACAACAGTTAATTATAATTCAATATGATAAGTTTTGAAGTGGATACTGTAGAATACTGTTGGAAGCATAGGATAGGGTACATAATTATCTGGGACAGTTGGTCCGGCTTCACACAATAGTTGATATTTGAGCTGCATGTTATACAAGGGTGACCCAAAAAACCCTGGAATTTATTTATAAAAAATTGTGCATTTATTCTTACATGTTTAAACTTCAGTTTCTGTCAAAATACTCTTCATTTGATACAATATACCTATTGAGACTCTTTTTCCATTGCTCAAAACAGTTTTTGAACTTGTTAATTTTGATGCCTTTTAGTGCTTCTCCCGTTTTCTGTTTTACCTCTTCCGTGGGCAAATGTTTCTCTTTGAGGTCTTTTTTCATCTGGGGAGACAAAAAAAAAAGTTGCTTGGGGCAAGAGTAGGTGAATAGGGAGGGTGGGCACAGGGGCCATGCTGTTTTTTGGTCCCAAACTGCAGAACACTCAGTGTGATGTGGGCAGGTGCACCCATATATCACCCATCATGAAATGGGCAAATGTGTTGAAAGAATCTCCAAAAAAAAATTCACTGAAGCTGAAAACAATCTCTCACAACACTGGCTGGTACACTGATGTCAGTGGGTTCCTATAACCCTTACTTAGTGGAGGAAGCCTGTACTACAAGCGGCCTACCCTCCAAAAATTAAATCTGTGGTTGTTTTTTTTTATTTTGTATAATGAACAGCTTAGAAATTTCTGGTATACACAGGGAATGGAATTGGTGTGGCAGAAGGGGATGGAGACTTAAATTGTGCTTGATTGTGAAGGACTAGCTAAAAGGTTTTCCATTTCATCCTTTCATGGACAGGCACAGGAAAGAATGTTTTAAGCCAAGCCAAGAAGAGAATGAAAGGATTGCTTGATATAAGCAGATTTATCTTTTAGGAATGTAATTGGTTGAGATGTGGACAACTGGGAAGGGATGTGAGAGAGATATTTTTTAGTAAGTTACTGAGGAATTCCAGTCAGGAGGTGATACAGGCCTGAGCTAGATGGGGAAGATGGGGAGGATATTCAAGAGACAGTTGTGAGATTTCATTGACAAGAGGGCTTGAAGATGATTTCTAGTGTTCCAGTTTAGGAGAATAATGAGTTTAGAAACTAACATTGGAGGAAATGGTTTCTTTGAGGCAGGAGCCTGGCCATTTCCCCATCTACTATCTTTTGGAATAAAATCATCTACCTAGTCAGGCACAGTGGCTCACAGCTTTGATCCCAGCACTTTGGGAGCTGAGGCAAGAGGATTGCTTGAGCCCAGAAGTTCAAGATCAGCCTGGGCAACATAGTGAGACCTCTTCTCTACAAAAAAAGAAAAAAAAAAAGAAAGAATTAGCTGGATATGGTAGCACACACCTATAGTCCCAGCTACCCAGGAGGCTGAGGTGGAAGGATTGCCTGAGTCCAGGAGGTTGAGGCTGTGGTGAACCATGATGGTGCCACTGCACTCCAGCCTGGATGACAAGAGTGAGACCCTAACTCAGAAAGCCCCAAAAACCAAAAAACACCTTTTACTACATCTCATGCTTATTTATTTTGGCGTACCAGCAGCAAGTGGCAGAGCTTGCATCAGTTACATACTCTCTTTATCAAAATGAGCAGTACTCATCTTGTAGCCAAGGTGGAATCCTACGTCTGAATGGCATTGGCGAATCTTGTATGCTGACTGTGCCTAAAGCCCTCCCACCATTGCTAGCTTTTACGTAAGTGTAGACATGTGCCCTATGTCACAGCCCTGGAGCCATATTTTGCTGTCCCCATAGCTCTTGTGTGGAGGTGCATGAGCAGCAGGAGCTACAGCAGTGAGAAAGATGGATGCATTTCAAATAGCGTTTGCCTGTATTGTTTATTCTTGAAGGAACATACTATAGTGCTTCTAGTGCTCAATTTCATAATGGAATGTATCTTTAAAAGAAATCTTTATATAAATAACTTGTAAACACGTATGTCTGTTGCTCCAACTCTAAAACAGAATGGTTTTAGTCAAAATTGTAATTCAACATCTAAATAGAATGTAAACACAAATTAAAAAAAGAAAGAAACCAAGATAGGGAATACAGGAAGTAGATCATATTTAATGAAGAGAGTAATGGGTTCTTTTGTAGTTTGTAATGTTTGAAGAGAGTGTAAGGGAACTGTCAAATGTATGGAGTTCTTTTGGGGAATTCTCTTATCTCTGAGAGGGCCTTAAGAATCTTGATAGGTACATATCTAACTGAGTTACTTTTCTGTCAAATTCTATTTGAATTTCTTCTAAAAGTACTTTTGTTCAGCTATTACATGGGCAACTTTGTTGAAAGATTGGATTTTTAAAATCATAGACTTACCAACATTACTCTTTTATATTAGGATTCTACGAATAGAAGACTGAATTTTGAATTCAGAGTCTTGTTTTGAATGAGCATATTAAAAACATCACAGACAAAACTAGACTTCCCAACTCTAGAAATCTATTATATGTGGTGATGACTTATTTGGCTGTACTGGAGCAAAAGGTTGCTTAAATTTACTGTGAGCCGGGCTCGGTGGCTCAGCCTGTAATTCCGTGCCTTTGGGAGGCTGAGGTGAGTGGATTGCCTGAGCCTGCGGGTTCGAGACCCGCCTGGGCAGCGAGACCTCATCTCTACAATAAATCAAAAAATCAACCCGCGTGGTAGCGCATGCCTATAATTCCCGCTATTCGGAAGGCTGAGGTGGAAGGATTGTGGAGCCCAGCAGGTCGAGGCTGCGGTGGCCGGGAGCGGCCACTGCACTCCAGTCTGGGCAACAGAGTGAGACTCCAACTCAAAAAAAAAAAAAATTTACTGTGTATATGGTTGTGAATTTAAAAGTGACTTTTCAAAATGTAGATACTTACTCATTGCCTGTGCATATATTTCTGTAGAATAAGCCTGTGCTTATATTTAGTGATGATAAGAATATATTTGTTTTGTAAGCTTTATAGCTGTATGAACATACCTTGGAAATACAGGTTCAGTTCCAGACCACTACAGTAAGCTCAATAAAGCGAGTCACGTGAATTTTTTGGTTTCCCAGTGCATATTGAAGTTGTGTTTTAGTCTATTATAGTATGTGATAGAATTATGTCTAAAAATATATACCTTAATTTAAAAATATTTTATTGCTAAAAGATGCTAACAATCATCTGAACCTTCAATGAGTCATAATCATTTTGCTGGTGAAGTATCTTGAACCTTGATGGCTGCTCACCAATAAGCGTGGTGGTTACTGAATGTTGAGTGGGTGTAGCAATATCTTAGGAGAAAAATAACAGTGAAGTTTTCTGCATCAGTTGACTTTTCCTTTCATGAAAGATTTCTCTGCAGCATGTGATGCTATTTGGTAGCATTTTACCCAAAGAACTTCTTTCAAAGTTGGAGTCAAACCTTGCTGTTCTTTTATTATCTAAATTTATGGAATACTTTAATTCTTTTGCTGTCATTTCAACAATGTTTATAGCATCCTTACCAAGAGTAGATTCCTTCTGAAGAAACCACTTGAGAGGGATTTGAGAGCAACTCCCGTCCATTAAAGTTTTCTCATGAAGTTGAAACAAATCTTTCAAATCTTCAGGCTTCACTTTTAATTCCTGTTCTCTTGCTGTTTCCACCACATCTGTAGTTTCTTCCTCTCCTGAAGTCTTGTATGACTTAAAGCAATCCACGAGGGCTTGGATCAACTTCTTTCAAACTCCTGCTAGTATAGATATTTTTATCTCCTCCTGTGAATCATGAATGGTGAATCTATAATGGTGAATCTTTTCCAGAAGATACTTTGCCTAAATGCATCAGAGGAATTACTATCCATGGTAGCTATAACCTTCTTAATAACGTATCTTAAATAATAAGACTCAAAAGTCAAAATTACTCTTTGACCATGGGCTACAGAATGGATGTTGTGTTAGCAGGCATGAGAATTAAATTAATCTCCTTGTACATCTCCATTAGTGCTCTTAGGTGATTAGGTGCATTGTCAATGAGCAGTATTTGTTTGAAAAAATCTTTTTTTTTCTTTTGAGTGGTAGGTCTCAATAGTAGGCTTAAAATAATCAGTAAATCATGCTGTCAGCAGATATGCTATCATGCAGGCTTTGTTGTTCCGTTTCTAGATCACAGGCAGAGTAGATTTAGTATAATTCTTAAGGGCCCTAGGATTTATAGAATGGTATAGGAGCATTGACTTTAACTTATTTTTTTTTAATTTATTTTTCTTAGCCGGGCTCGGTGGCTCAGCCTGTAATCTCATGCCTTGGGAGGCTGAGGTGAGTGGATTGCCTGAGCCCGTGGGTTCAAGACTTGCCTGGGCAACTTGGTGAGACCTCATCTCTACAATAAATCAAAAAATTAGCTGGGTGTGGTAGCGCACGCCTGTGGTTCCAGCTACTTGGAAGGCTGAGGCGGAAGGATCGCCGGAGCCCAGCAGGTCAAGGCTGCAGTGGCCGGGAGCGGCCACTGCACTCCAGTCTGGGCGACAGAGTGAAACTCTAACTCAAAATTAAATAAATAAAATAAATAAATTTATTTTTCTTTCCAATACTAATGTAGGATTAGGCATGGCTTTAACTTAAAGTCATTAACTATATTCGCCACTAACAAGAGTCAACTTGCCCTTTGAAGCTTTGAAGCCAGTCATTGACTTCTCTGTGGCTGTGAAAGTCCTCGATGGTGTTTTTTCTCAATAGAAAGATGTCTCATCTACACTGAAAATCTGTTGTTTAGTGTAGCCACCTTTATCAGAATCCGAACTAAATCTTCTGGATAACTTGCTGCAGTTTCTCCATCAGCCTTTGCTGCTTCATCTTGTACTTTTATGTTATGGAAACAGAATTTTTCCTTCCACCTCATAAACCAACATCTGCTAGCTTCAAACATTTCTACTGCAGCTTCCTCATCTCTATCTACTCTTACAGAATTGAAGAGAGTTAGGGCCTTGCTCTGCATTAGGCTTTATGTTAAGGGACTGTTGTGGCTAGTTTGACCTTCTATCCAGACCACTCAGACTTACTCCATATCAGCAATATGGCTGTTTTGCTTTCTTTTCATTTGAGTGTTAGGTGAAGTAGCAAGAGGCCTAGCTTTCAGCCTATCTGCTTTTGACATGTCTTCCTCACCAAGCTTAATCATTTCTAGTTTGATTTAAAGTGAGAAATGTGTGATCCTTTTACTTGAATACTAACAGGCCATTGCAGTGTTATTAATTGGACTAATTTCAATATTGTTTAACTGAGGGAATAGGGAGACCTGAGGAAGGGGAGAGAGGTGGGAGTGACTGGTCAGTGAAGCAGTCAAAACATACACTGTTATATTAAGTTCACTCTCTTTTGTGGGTATAGTTCCTGGTGCCCCAATCAATTATAGTAGTAGCATCAATGATTGTTGATCACAGATCACCATAACAGATATAATAATAATGAAAAAGTTTTAAATGTTGTGAGAATTATTTAAATATAACACAGACATGAAGTGAACATATGCTGTTGAAAAAATGACAATAGATTTGCTAGATACAGGGTTGCCACAAACTTTCAATTCATGAAAAATACACTATCTGCAAAGTGCAATAAAGTAAAACACAATAAAAAATGTGGTATGCTTATATACCCCCAAAATGTTTGAACCTTTAACCTCTCTGAATCCTGGGAATGAGTTTGCTTAGGCAGAGTAGGTCTAGTGAGATAAGGAGTAGACTTTGTGTCTGGGCATCCTCTGTGAAAGGATAGATGAAAAAGGAACATAGGGAGATCCTGATGATCCTGATCCTGTGGAACCAGCAACTTTAGAGAGGGAATGGCTCAGGTAGATGTTGGAAGAGGAAGGAGGAGTTGGTTGAGTCTAAGGTAGCCTTTCAGTTGGAAAGGCCTCTGGTGGCATGATATGGGGAAGCAACGGTAATATGTTTCAGCCATTGAAGTGTTTTAAAATAGAATATTATATATATTTGTGATTTTAAACTTTGTAGTGGAGCATACTGGAAAAAATATCTCCAGGTTTTTTTTTCCTAACACAAAAAAATAAAATAGCATCTGGTGTTATTAACCTCTGGTATCAGAATACTTGTTGGCACTTACTTTTAATGTATCTTATGTTGTCAAGATTCGGGAAAGAGAAGAAAGAAGGAAGAAAGAACGGGAAGAAAAAGAAGAATATGAAGCAAAATTAGAAGCTGAAATGAGAACTTATAACCCCTGGGGAAAAGGTGGAGGTGGTGCTCCTCTCAGGGATGCAAAAGGAAATCTGATAAGTATGTTGTCTCCATGGACTTGTTTTACACTAAACCACATTGTTTTTGGCTTTTTAAAGGAATGGGGGAGTAGAAAGAAGTGACAATCAGAGCCTGCAAAGTAAGAGATCTCTTATCATGTAGTTTAATACACAAGAGGTATTTTGATAATAAATATAGCGGAGGCTAGTACTTCTTTACAGTAGTGTTCATTTGTTTTTACTGTAAAGTTTTCATCCTCTGATGATAGTAACCCAACTGAAGAGAAAAGCGCATGTTAGTTGGTAAGTTTTTACCCAAACTAGTACTTAGAATATTTTCTTTATTTCCTAGTAAAAATAGTAAAACCTGTATTAGCCGGGCACAGTGGCTTATACCTGTAATCCCAGCACTTTCGGAGGCTGAGGCAGGAGGATCATTTGAGCCAGGAGTTGGAGACCAGTCTAAGCAACATAGCAAAACCCTGTATCTACAAAAAAATAATTAAAAAATTAGCCAGGTGTGGTGGTACATGCCTGTAGTCCTAGCTACTTGGGAGGCTAAGGCAAAGGATTGCTTGATCCCAGGAGTTCAAGGTTATGATGAGCTATAATTGCACCACTGTACTTTAGTCTGGGTGACAGAGCAAGACCCTATTTCTAAAACAAAACAAAAAACAAAAAACAAGCACATACACATAAGTTTTTTTTAAACTAGTAAGACATCTTAAAAATAAATGATCAAAAACAGTCGCAGTAAGCGCTGTTTTGTTTATCTTATATATGCAGTATACCTGCTCAGTGCAAGGATTCCTTTGAAAAAGAAAAATATACTTGATCTCAGAAACTTTCTGACAGGTTGCATAATTAGTCAATTTATCTTTCAGAAATTTTTGCTCTAGTCATCACACAACAAACACTTTGGAAAAACAGCTTTATAATGCTTATGTGCACTAACTCTTCTGTAACTGTGGGGGATTGATTCCAGGACTTCCACTGATACCGATGTCTATGAATGCTTAAGTCCCTTATATACAATGGTGTAGTACTATTTGCATGTAACCTAACTTATACATATCCTCCTGTATACTTTAAATTATTCCCAAATTACTTATTACACCTAATACATTGTAAATGCCACGTATATAGTTCTTGCTTAGGGAATAATGACAAGAAAAAAATTGTATATATTCAGTACAGATGCAACCATCTTTGTTTCTTTGCTCTGTGGTTTACTGACTTCATGGATGCGGAACCCACAGATACAAGGGCCAGCATGAGAAATAAAAGATAATAACAACGTACCTATTAAAATGGTAAAAATGTACATTTCAGGTTCTTTAGGTGTTATGTGATATTGTAGGAATAGGTGAGTGGAGTCAGAGATTGAGTATTGAGTTATTAGAGTTCTTATATATTATATCTTTGAATCTTTGTTAAGTTTTCCTTTTAAATAACGTATATATTTGAGGCCCACTTAAATTAATAAATCTTTTTTTTCCCTCGAAATTTGTTCATTTCTTATCTTTACCTCATAAATACTACAGTTTTGGAAGATTAGAACTCTTATTACTTTATAGATTAAATTATTTTAGGTGATACATAGATAAACCTTTGTTATTTTAATAGATGAGTGTTTATTTGAAAATGCATTTGAAAACCACTGATTTTCCATTTACGAATACTGCTGTAACATTTCCTTTTCGAGTAAAGGTAGTACTTGAAGTAAAGGTATTAGTCCAGACATTTAATGAAATGTGCTGTAACAGACAGCCCCCTTCAGGGAGAGAGAGGAAGGCTCTCCTAATGCCTGATAGAGCTGCCCAAAATGGCCCCTCTGTTCCTAGGAGTGCGACAGGTTCTGGGGTGGGGGGTAAAGAACAAAACAAAACAAAAAACAGCCCCCGATTCTCAAAGACTTAAGGCAGTATAGGTTGACTTCTCACTCATATCTCATTCTGATACTGTTTGGGTGATTCTCCTCCAAGAAGCAACTCAGGGACTAATTGTGTCCCTCTGTTTTGGAGTCACTTACTTCTGGCGGCTCAGGAAGGGTCCAGGGGTATGGAGAAAACAAGATGAGGATTTGTTGGGGTCTGGCCTAGAAGTGAAAGAATATTACCTTTGTCTTCATTGTTCACATCCATTTACAGGATCTAACCTAACTGCTTGGGGGGCTGGGACTCTTAAGTTTCTTTATACTCAAGATGAGGACATGGGATTGATACGCCAATTTTTGTTGCAATAAATTTAGGTTGTGAATTGATAGAAATATACTGGTTACCATGAAAGAGGTGCTTAAATGAATTAAACTTCAGGAAATACTGTAATAGTTCAACTTTCTAGAACTTTATAGGCTACCTCTAAGATTATTTTCAGTTAAAACAATATAATTAATATAATTATAGTGTTCTATATGCATTTAATTGGCATAAGTGAGTAGGATAAATGTGAGTTACTGAATTATAAAGCATTGTTTTAGAATTGCTTGACCTAATGGGAATGGAGGAAACTTTTCTGAGATTTCTATTTTTAATAGTAATGTTAATTTGCCTAATCAATGCTATAGTTGTGCCATGAAAGAGAAAAAGTATACTATTTTATTCAACACTTTGGAACTCTTTTTTAATGGTATCTTCAAAGCAAGTAAACTCATCACTTAAAGTATATGGGTTTATTTTGTATGTGGCTGCTACATTTTAGAAAAGGAGGACTTGCATTTTTAATATTATTATATTTGAAATATGTAGTATAGAATGGTATAGTGACCAAGACTATAACCTTTGTACTTTATCTTGTCTAACTTTAATTCTCCTGCTGACTTTTCTAATTACTCCCATTCTCTCTTGATTTTTTATTCCAAAAAAATTAATGAAATCAAATTTTTACCCTTAGCTAAGAAGATCTCTTTATAGGAATAGTAATTATTAATGAAATACCAAATCTGTTATTCACACAACTGTAAGAACACATTAGCCCTTCAAAAGTAAATACCTCTTATTTTAATTATTGATACAGTACTTTACTGTTTCCTTTCTCAGTTCTTTATTCATTAAAGTTCTTTATTTATGATCCTATAAAAAAACTAATAATCTTCTAGTGTCTTTAAGTAGGTGAATGGATAAGAAAACTGTGGTATATCCATACAATAGGATGCTACTCAGATAATAAAAAAGAATGAATTCTTGATGCTCACAACAATTTGGAAGGCTCTCAATGGAATTATGCTGAATGAAAGAAGTCCTTCTCTGAAGGTTATATACATATGTGTGTGCTTCCTTTTTATGACATTCTCAAAATGACAAAGCTGTAGAGAAGGAGAACAAGTCAGTAGTTGCCAGGGGTTATGGTGGGGAGAGGGAATAATTATAAAGAAGTAGCATGATGGGGTTTTTTGGATGATAGAAGTTTTATTTTATTTTATTTTAGTTTTTTGAGTCAGAGTCTCACTCTGTCGCCCAGGCTGGAGTGCAGTGGTAGGCTCACAGCTACTGCAGCCTCGACCTGCTGAACTCAGGTGATCCTTCCGCCTCAGCCTTGCAAGTAGCTGGAACCACAAGCATGTGCCACCATGCCTAGCTAATTTTTTGATTTATTGTCTTGCCATGTTGCTCAGTCTGGTCTCAAACCCCTGAGTTCAGGTAATCCTCTCGTCTCTGCCTCCCGAAATACTGGGATTACAGGCATAAGCCACTGTGCCCGGCTGAAGTTTTTTATATCTTGATTATAAATTGTGTTACATGAAGCTATGCATCATGTGTTAAAATTATAAAAATTGTACCTCAAAAGAAAAAAGCCAAATCAAAATTAAAAGATAAAATTAAAAACTTAGCTGGGCTTGGTGGCTCAGCCTGTAATCTCAGCATTTTGGGAGGCTGAGGCTAGTGGATTGCCTGAACCTGTGGGTTTGAGACCAGCCCGGACAACTTGGCAAGACCTCGTCTCTACAATAAATCAAAAATTAGCTGGGCATGGTAGTGTGCACCTGTAGTTCTGGCTACTTGGAAGGCTGAAGTGAAAGGTTCACCAGGGCCCAGCAGGCGGACGCTGGGGTGGCTGTGAGCATGTCACTGCACTCCAGCCTGGGCAATGGGTGAGACTCCAACTCAAAACAAAACAAAACAAAAAATTTAACCAACTGGAAAGATGGCAAAAAGTATCTCATGGTTCTAATCAAATAGTTTAATTCAAAAGCATGATTAAATTTTTCTTGCTGTATATTTGATTAGGTATTTATATTACTTTTATGTAATATATTTGCCCCAGTTAAATTTATGCTGGTTTTTTGTTTATTGAGGTATGATTTCTATGCAGTAAGAGTCACCCTTTTAAAGCTCATTGAGTTTTGACTACTGATTCTTGTAGCTATTACCACCACAGAACATTTCCAGCACTGCAGAAAGTTTCCTGTGTCCCTTTACAGTCAATCCTTTTACCTAGCCATCTACCCCTGCCAACTTGTGATCTGCTTTCTAGCATGACAGTAATGCCTTTTTTTCCTGACATTGTCTTTTAGCACGCGTTTCTGAGATTCATCCATATTGCTGCAAATACCAGTAGCTTATCGCCTTTTTGTTAATAGATGGTATTACCTTGTTTGAAGGTACCACAGTTGTTTATCCACTTACCAGTTGATGGATATTTGGGCTGTTTACAGTTTAAGGGTATTATGAATAATACTGTTAGTAACATTCACTTACAGGTCTCTGTATGAACATATATTTTCATTTCTTTTGGGAAAGTGCCTAAGGATGGGATTACTGGGTTGTGCAGTAAGTTTAACTTTGTAAGAAACTACCAGACCATTTTCCAAATTGGTTGTGCCATTTTGCATTTCTACCAGAAAAGTATGAGATTTTTTTAGTTGCTCTGAATTTTCATAAACTCTTGAGCTTGCACATCTTTAAAACTGTACTCGTTCCACGAAGTGTGTAATGTGATACCTTACTGATTTTTTAAAACTTTCTATTATGAAATAATGTAAGACTTACAGAAGTGTTGCACAGATGGCATAGGGAGTACCCTTCACCCTGTTTCCCCCAATTTGAGCATATTAGATGAACATGTGAATCTGTGACAATGATCAAACTAGAAATTAACCTTGAAACAATGTTATTAATTAAATTGCAGTCTTTATTCAGATTTTACCAATTTTTCCCTTAGTGTCCTTATTCTAGTCTGGACTCTAGTCCAAAATCCTATATTGCATTCAGTTCGTCTCTCTTTAGTCTCCTTCAATTTGTGACAGTTTCTCTCTCTTTATATAATAGCTTTTTTCAGGTCTAATTCCAATACTACACAGTTTACTCATGTACAGTATGCAGCTTAGTATATTTACAGAGTTGTGCTACAGCACTCTTTAGTACATTTTCTACATTGAATTATGTTAATGCTCTTGTAAAAACTCAATTGACCATAAATTTATTTTTTGACACTCAGTTCTGTTTCATTGCTTTGTGTGTCTATCTTTTGTTCATATCATACTCACTTGATTACTGTAGCTTTATAGTAAGTTTTGAAATTGACAAGTGTGAGTCTTATAACTCTGTTCTTATTCAAGCTTGTTTTAACAATTCTACTGCTTTGCATATTTTACTATTAGTTTGTCAACTTTTACAAAAATGTGAGATTTTCATAGGGATTGCATTGACTCTGTAGATCAGTGTTGGGACAACAAACATCTTAACAGTATTGAGTCTTTTGATCCACAAATGTGCATATCTATCCATTTATTGCTTCTAGTTAATTTCTTTCAGTAATATTTTATAGTTTTCAGTGGTAGATCTTTTATATATTTTGCTAATTTTATCCCTAAATGGTTCATATAGTTTGATACTTTAAATGGTACATTAAAACAATATTTCAGTATCCATTTGTTCATTGCTAGTCTACAGAAATGCAATTGATTTTTGTATATTGTCCTTGTCGTCTGTCCTTGCTAAACTTACTTGTTTTAGCAGTTTTTTGTAGATTTTTTGCAGTTTTCTTATGCAATTATGTCCTCTACAGAGTTTTACTTCTTGCTTTCCAATCTGAATGCCTTTTACTTATTTTACTTGCCTTTTGCACTAACTAGGATCTCCAGTACAATATTTAGAAATTATGAAAGAGACATCTTGTCTTGTCTCTGATTTAGGTGGGAAGCATTCTGTCTTTCACCATTAAGCTAGCTGTAGGCTTTTCATAGATTTTTATTTTATCACATTGAGGACATTTTCTTCTATTCCTGGTTTTTGCAGAGTTTGCCTTGTAAATGAATCTTGAATTTTGTCAAGTACTTTTCTGTGTCTATTGAGATGGTAATATGGTCTTCTTATCCTTCTGACATGTGGTGAATTACATTGATTAGTTTTTAAAAATTTGCAACCAACCTTGCATTTCTAGGTAAACCATGTTGTATTGTCTATTTTGACATTTTGTAGAATTTGATATGCTAATATTTTGTTAGGGATTTTTGTGTCTGGGTTCATCACTGTCTGGTTTTGGCATCAGGGTAATGCTGGTCCCATAACATGAATTGGGAATCATTTCTTCTATTGATAGAATTCACCATTGGAGTCTGGTCTGGGAATTTTCTTTTTGGGTAGATTTTAAACTATGAATTCAATTTCTTTAGTAGACAAGGAGATATTCAGTTTATTTATTTTTTCTTGCGTGGTCTTTGGTGGCTTGAATTATTCAAAGAACTTATCTATATTATTTAAGTTTTTAAATTTATTGGCATAAAGTTGTTCATAATATTTCTTTATTAGACTTCTAATGTCTGTAGAATGAGTAATGATGGCTCCTCATTCATTGCTGTTATTTGTAATTTGTATATTCTCTTTTTTTTTCTTAATCAGTCATGCTGGAGGTTTATCAATTTTATTGATACTTTTATAGAGTCAACTTTAGTTTTCATTGATTTTTATTTCTTTGCTTTTCTGTTTCATTGATTTCTACTCTTTATTGTTTTCTTCTAGATTGCTTTGTGCTTACTTTTCTTTTCCTTATTTCTAAATGTAGATGCCTAAATGATCTGAGACCTTATTTTCTATGCATTAAGTATGTATACAATTTTCACTCTTTGTATTGCTTTAGCTGTGGCTCACAGATTGTGACTTGTTATGTTTTTATTTTCACTCAATTTTCTGATTTTCCTTGTGACTTTTTTTTGACCTATCAGTTATTTAAAAGTGAGTTTTTAAAATTTCCAAATATCTGGGGATTTACCAAGAAAGCCTTCTTTTATTTGATTCTGGTTTGTATTCTTTTATGGTTAGAGAATATGCTTTTAATTATTTCAATGTTTTCATATTTGTGAGATTTGTTTAATGCAACAGCAGATAGATTTTTTTACTCATCTTAGAGACTGTGATCTCTATAAGTAAGTATATATATGTTAAATAAGGTTAATTTTTGAACTATGTGTTACTATTAGTGCCAGAGTTGGAAATTTTGCTTAGCTCTCTGATTTAACTCATTATTAAAGTGTTTGTATGGCAGTGATGAATTGCTGAATAATCCTGGGCTTATAAGATTTTAAATAGGACCCTGTTTAACATCAGCCATTAAAACAATTTTTTGGTGTGTATTTTCCACCAAAGTACAAAGAACAGCAGCTACTTGTGAAGTTAATTTTAATTTCAAAGTATAAATTTAGTTTTATTAAAAATAAAGATTATAAATAAAATAAGGAGTGAAGTAAATTAAATACTATTCATATATTGTTTACCTGGTCTGATGAATTGTTCAGGGAGAATTATTTTCCCATTCATGGATCTGTGGTTTTTTAAAAATTATTCTGTCAGTTGTAGGACTATTCTTGTAAATGTTAGCAATTTTATATTAAATGATATAATGATTTACATTTTAAATAACTGTCTTTGAAAAATTACAATCTTGACCAAAGTACCTTTTTAAATCTCATTTTTAGCTGATTACAAACCTTTTATTTTATCACTTCACAGAAAGATGGAAAAGGTGTAACCAATTGATGAATCATTTTTTTCTAGTAAAATATGGATTTGTTTATATTGCTAAATCTAAGAGTCTTAAGTCTTAAATAATAATTATGTACTCTAATGAAATTAATTTTCCTTTTTTATAAATATGTTAAATATTGCTCTGAGACATGCAGGATTTTTATTAATGTAATAATAAATATTTTTGTATTTATTAATGTATTATTAATGTATGGTTTGTGTAGGTGACTATCAAAATGAAATTGCATTCCCTAAATACTCACTAATTTGGCAACAGAGCTCTGAGTGGGTATTGTGGGTATCATCTGCAAGATGTGAACTCTGTGTACTACAATCTAATAATAGAAAAAAATAGAAGAATACTATGTGTCATGTTATTCACAGTGACTTCTCATTTTTATAGGTCTGTCTTATGCTGTTATAGTGAATTGGATAACAGACTGATTTTACATTTGAATTGTTTTATTTCACTTTTGGACTTTTCAGGGATTATTATAGCTCTTAGCTCATGACCTCAACTTTCTCATCAATCATTCTGTTTTTATTTGCCTCTCATATTCAGGTAGATCCCAGGATTTGCTGATGATTTCAGGAACACTTACCTGCCTTGCCAACTCTTGGCTCCTGAGTATTCTTATAATCAGTCTTTCCTATGATTTTACCCAATCCCTTCTGTCTTGTGACTTTTCTATTCATTTCTTCCTTTCTAGCTCTGAACATGATTAAGTCACTGTATTCTTAAACACAAACATATGCTTCCTTTATCACACAAAACACACTCAAAAAGTAGTCCAGGCTCTTTGCTGCCACTTCTTACCACCCTGTTGCTTAATTTCCTATAATATGACTTCTAGTTTGCACCCCTCTATTAATGCTTCATTAAAAAAAAAAAAACACCAAAAAAACTTAATGTGCCAGTTTCAGTGTAATGGTTTTTACTCACTTCTTATTTCCTTTGAACTGGTTGACAATTTCTTTTTTCCTTTAAGTCCTCTGCATCCTCTGAGTTGCTGTCCTCACTTCAGCTAACATTTATTTATTGGTTGTGTATTATGAACCGAGGGTTAGACTGTTCTAGGTTTATGAACATGATCTTTCTTCTGAGGATTATCTTCTGACGTGTGTGTTCCTTGAGTTAGATATACTCATCTCTCCATCCATTCTCTCCCATGTCATCTCTTCTACTCCTATGTCACTCTTTAGGCCTTATCTACGGATGATCTTTCAGTCTCTTTCTCTGTCCCCGACTATTTTTAAAACTCGTTGCTTCATTTCCAACATTTCTTATGCATTTCTGCACCTTATGTTTGGTAGAGTATTTATATCTAGCATGCAAAACCTAATAGCTTTAAAAACAACTTAATCTTCACTTGCCTTTTTCTAAACTAAAAATTGTAGAGTCCTTTTGATCCCCCATATCCAGTCAGTTAAGAAGCCTAAATGTATAGATTCTGCCTCTCAGTGTTTCTTGAATCTTCCTCATTTTCATTGGTACTGCTATAATAATTGATATTATGTTTGCCTGGGTTGTTGGCATGTCCTTATTACTTCTTCATTGACCTCCTTTGGTTTTCAATCCTAGCCATTGCTTATATCTAACCATGTTTGTTTATTCTCTATTAAAAATTTATTGAGGACTCTGGGGTCTCGGTGCCGACATTCACATCCTTGCTCTGCCATTTTTGCCTTTGTGTTCTTTGAGCAAATTAATTTAGTTTAATTTTCTCACCTATAATGCTGGATTGAAAATAATAGTACCATATTACACAGGTTAGTATAGTATATAAAAATGGTGAAAATTAAATGTTAGTGGCATCATAACTGATTGCTATGGTTTGAATGCTTGTCTTCACCAAAACACATTTTGAAAATTCTTTCTATCTCTCTCTCTCTCTCTCTCTCTCTCTCTATCTACCTACCTATCTACCTATCTATCTATCCTATCTATGTTTCAGAGGCTTTAGGGGATACAAATAGTTTTTGGTTACATGACATTGTATAGTGGTAAAGAATTCTGGGCTTTAAAAGTGTATCCACAACCCCCATTTGTGCACACTGTACCTGATAAGTGATTTAATGGACTTTGGAATCTCAGAATGGGGAGGGGGAAGGAGTGGAGAGATGAAAAATCACATTTTGAAATTTAATTGTCAGTGTAACTGTATTAAGGGGTGATTAGGCCATGAGGGTTTCACCATCATGAGAGGGATTGGTGCCATTATGAAACGGGGTGTTCAGCCCCCTCTTGCTCTCTCTCTCTTGCCCTCTCACTTTCTGCCATGTGATGACACAACAAGAAGTTTCTCACTGGATGCCAGCACCTTGGTATTTGACTTCCAAGTCTCTACAACTGCGAGCCAACAAATTTTTGGTCATTATAAATTGTACAATCTGGTATTTTGTTACAGCAGCTCAAAACAGACTAATAGCTTAATACTACATCTTTAATTACCAAAACTATCTCCATTACCATTCACTGCATGTAATTGAGAACTGTCAGCATGTGTTTTAGTATATATAGCTTCTAGTCTAGAACAGATGACTAACTTATCTGTCACTGCTCTATTACATGTGCTTTGTGTTCTAGTCAAGCCAGACTACATTAATGTTGCCAAAACATTCTTCATGTTTTACCTCCTTGGAGGATTTTTTTACATTGTTCAATTTCTCTATTATGCTTTCACACTCATCCTTACCTGTAAAGCTCCTACCCATTTTCCAAGTCCAGGCTGCCCTAAATGTTGTAACAGGATGTGAACTCTCCTGATTCAGAACTTCCATATTATTCGCTGTATGCTAGCTGGAATTCTAATTGTGATTCAGAATACATTCTTGAACAAAATAAGCTTCTTGATAAATATTTCTTATATCCAGGTTTAACTTCACTTTCACTGCTGCCATACTATTCTAGCTTTTTTGTGGAGAAGAACTACTATTTATTTTGTTAAAGCTTTGGAGTGCTATTATCATTCAGGTCTTATTTTTTGAGATTGATTTGTTTGACCCTGTTCTAGGTGTTCAGGTTTTTGCAATGTGTATTAGATATCTATTGCTATGTAATAAATCATCCCCAAACTTAGTGTTTTAGAATAATAAACACTTGTCTTGCAATTCTGTGGGTTAGTAATTTGTGAATAGTTTAGCTGGGTGATTTTGTTTCAGTGTCTCTCATGAGTTTGGAGTCCACGATGTTGACCAGGGCTATAGTTATCAGAGGCTTAATGGGAACTGAAGGATCTCTTTCCAATTTGGCTTCCTTGCATGATTCAGAGGCCTCAGTTTTGTTGTATAGGCCTTTCTATAGGACTCCTTTAGTATCTTTATGATATGGCAGTTGACTTTCTTGAGGCAGAGGGATTTATAGATCAAGCAAGGTGGAAATCATTTCTTTTATGAAGTAGCATCAGAAGTCTTATACCATTATTTCTGTAATAGCCTAGTCATCAGAAGGTTTCACTGACTCTGGGCCACATTGAAGGGGAAGGAATTGACCTTTACCTTTGGAGGGAGGATTGTCAAATAATTTGTGGATATATTTTAAAACTCTACTCCACATGATTATGTGTTTTCATTAGGAGAGCTGATGATTTTGAGTAAATTTTACTAGGACTTGTTTTAGATTATTGCTGTTTATTCAATGTTGAAGAAATTCCAAGTTCTGACGTAACATAGGTATGGTTAATATGGTTTTTATGGGCTGTCAAAGATTTATATATCCTTAATTTCTCTACTAATTTTGAGTTTATTTTACATGATTATTTTTTGAGAATCTTAAAAGTTTTGATAATGTTTCTGTTTTTAGGACACTAACATATCATTGAATAATTCTCAGTTTTCTATTGTTTTTCTCCTGATTCCCTATTTTAAGAAAATGTGTTTTGCATGCCAATTATAGAAATGTGTTTATTGAAATAAATGGCTTATCTTTTCCTCTCAGCTGATTTGAATAGGATGCACAGACAAAATATAGATGCCTACCATAACCCAGATGCAAGAACATATGAAGATAAAGGGGCTGTTGTATCTCTAGACCAAAATTTAGCCACTTCAAATGCTGAGAACCTCGAAGATTCTGCAAATAAAAACTCAGGTTTTTAATCACTTTTTTTTTTTTTAACTTTTCTAAAGTTGTTCAGTAACATTTCTCTTCTTTAAGTTTTTATTGTGATTTTGAGAATTTGGTTACTCTGATACAGGAAGCACACACTATTCATACATTACCTTTTCTTCATAGTTATTTTGAGAAAAATGAATAGGGAAAGGTTGCTTCTTAATACTGTGTATTTCTTCCCAGCTTGCTATGTATACTTTAGCTGCTGCTAACATTTATATTTTACTAGTCAGGGACAGTTCTTAAAAGCAAACACTTTTTTTATACATGTACATGCTTCTTATACCCAAAACTGTTTGAATTAGTAAAAAGGTATAAGTTATAATATGATATATTATAAAGAAAATTCATTTTTTACTTGTTTTCGTAATAATTTACTCTGCCTTGTAAAATCACGTGTACGAAGAAATGAAGTAATTAAAAGTTTTAATTAATATCTGATCACATCGCTCTTTCTTAACCAGAATACATTCTTTAATTAAAGGTTCTACAAGTTGAAAATTGCTCAATATCTTTTTTTATGACATTGGCTATTTGCTAGGAAAAACTTTCAAGTACATTTGAAAGTATGTTATGTATTGAAAGATCAAAGGAAGCTTAAAGAATACTTAAAGAATTTACTTCAGACTTTCGCTTTTGTACCTTCACAGAAGTTTTGACTTTAGATTAGAAAAGGACTTTGCATTAGGAAATTCTTCTAAAATATTCCTGACTGATCATGCAGCCTTTTTTTGTTTTGAGTCATTATTGACTAGACAGATGAGTGAAATGGGAGCTATGGTTAGAGTCACTAGTCCTGCATCTTTCAAGCCTCTGATGGGAGCACTCATCTCTTCAGCCACTTTGAACACTTTAGGAGATGGGTTGTTTGCTGTTTCTGTGGGCAGCCAGTTCCAGTGTTTGATCTCTAATTATGAGAATGCTTTCTTACTTTAGATTTTTACTTATTGGATCTAGTTTTGATTTTTACAGCACTAAAATGGGAACCTTTGATTTTGATGAAATTATTGATTTGGCTTTCTTAATCTATAATAATTCAATGTGCAGTGGGAACATTAAAACACCTTTTCATATTGCTCTGCTAAGAGAGAATTTTGACTTCTTTCTCATTATCATTATTTTTCTCTTCTTCATTTACTTCTTCTAGTAGTCTGTATTAAAATCTCAGTGCTATCTGATCCCTTCTCTACCCTTTTCTTCCATACCCAGTTTGTTTGTAGTTCCATCTCAGCCTAGAATTTTCTCTATCTTAGTAATAACACTTGTTAGATAGATATCTAGCTCTGTTCACCAAGCAAAAACTCTGGAAAATCAACAGGTTCTGTGACCTCTTCCCAAAAGCATAAGCCTGATAATTGAACATACATAGCAAAATTTCTTGTCCGTAGACTTTCTATACTCCCCAGATATTTATTCTGGTGATGTTGACAGGAGGTTCTATTTTAAGAAATCATAAAATGTTTAAAATATGCCCTTTTTTTGTGAATAGAAATTCCCTAAATTAGATTTTACTTCCCTAAGGATTTGCCTAAAATAAACTTTTTGAATGCAAGAAACTGTCCAAAGCCACCTTATTTGTACTATGCCATATATGTGTGTATGATTGTGTGCATTCATATATGTAAATGCATATTTATATATGTTTATAAATACACACACACACACACACACACACACACACACACACACGCATACACGCCTGTGTATAAATGTGGCATTTAACTTTTTTTTTGAGACAAGATCTCACTCTGTAGCCCAGGCTGGAGTGCAGTGGTGCAATCCCATCTTAACTGCAGCCTCAACCTCCTGGACTCAAGTGAACCTGCCATCTTAGCCTCCCAAGTAATTGGGACTACAGACACGTGTCACCAAACCTGGCTAATTATTTTAATTTTTTTGGAGAGACATAGTGTTACTATGTTTCCCAGGCTGTGGCATTTAATATTTTTAAGGCCTTAAGGAACTTGAATACATTTGAAAATTGTATGTTACAGCGTATGTTTAAGTTTCATTATCCTCTAATGTTTCATCTTCATTAGCCCAGTTTTTTTTTTTTTTTTTTTTTAGAGGAGGGGGAATGCAAGGGCGTTGACCAGCACTACTCTCTTCTTCTTTCCCCCCATTCCCCTTGGGGAGGGCCTTGGGGGAGAGGCCTCAGTCTGGACTAGGCCAGTTTTTGAGGCCTTTTATAATGCTCATTATTTTTCTTTTATTTTGTGGTTTTTAGATGAACTGCTATTGATGAAGCCCGATACTAATTTGTCTTAAATTTATTTTTTGGCTTGTTGTGATACCTAGATATATTTCTATTATCTTTATATATAGCAAGTGTATCCCTGTGGTTTTTTATAGTGTATATAAAAAGGACTTATCTTTTCTGTTTCTAATAATAACTGCTTCAAAGGGTCAGAAATATGAGACCATTTTACCATCAAGGTGAAACATACTACTCAGTTTTGTTTTGCTTATTAGCTTTTCCACCACAGTATAAGCTTTAAAAGAACCTCCAAGGTGTATATTTAATTTGTTTTGAATATGAAAATTTTCTAGTGGACAAAAGTATTCATAATGTCTAAGTATTAATTTGACTTTCTGCTAGTCTCTTCAAATAAAAATTAATAAATTTAAATACAAAGGCAAAATAGACTTGATGGCAGCTAAACTGCAAAGCATTCTGCCAGTGCAAAACTACATGGGTGAGATAAACACATGCTTTTGGTTGATGGTGTAAAGAATGAGCCAGAAACTCAAAAATATAAAAAGTTATGTGAGATTTAAGTTTAAATGGGTTATTTTTTTCTGGTGCATTCAAAAAGACTCCTAGAGTATAATTTTTTTTAGGAAATAATTTTTCCATCCAAGAACTACTATTTAAAGATAATGTATAATAAAGTATTTTTTATTGTTCATGTTTATATCACATTAATTTGATAGTTTTAAAAATAGAAACTATTATAATGATTAGGACTGTTTAATTTGTTTAGAAATGTTTTTATAGCTGACTTTCTAATTCATTGTTTAAGATATGAATGAGAATAATTTTGAAATTACTGCTTTTTAAAAACAATTTTAGAAAACTTTAAATATATGTAGACATATTTTAATATATCATGAAGCAGTATTCTCAAGGTTACTTATATATATATAAGAATATAAATGTGTTCTTTTTCTCTCCATAAATTTTACTTTAAAGCTTTTTCTGCAGTTAGAGTTGTTAGGCTGTTTGCTTTTATGTTTTCTTGGTGTCATTTAGGTATTATAAATATAATATGATTTTTTAGCTGTTAATTTTATTTTAGTCTTACCATTTTTCTTTCTCTTGTTACTTTTTATCTGATCTTCAGATTTTAATCTTAGCCTTCTTCTTGATTTTAACTTCTGGACTTCTGCATTTAGCACAGTTTTTAAAGATTTGAATATATTAGCAAACGCTTCATTCTTAACCTCCATCTATTTTCTAAGCGTTGGCTAATGGTGTGTTTTTGTAAAATATCTCTCTCAAGGTCATATGCAAACACAGAGCTCTCCTTTTGCTCGGGGAAATATATTTGGTGAGCCTCCAACTGAACTTCAGATTAAACAGCAAGAATTATACAAGAATTTTCTTCGTTTTCAGGTAAAATGCTTATTTGATCATAATTTCAAAATTTTGTAAGAATTTTAATAAAATAAACTTGCGAGGATTTTCTCCACAGGACAAATAACTAAATTCTAAAATACCATGCAGTTATCTAAGACATCTAATTTATATCAGATATAAGTAGTACTAAAATCATTTCAGTTATATCTGAACAAAGGAAATAAGGAGACATAGTAGGTGTCGTAGTTGACTTAAACTTTTCTAAATTTTATTAAATAATTTTATCAAAGAATGCTGAGTTATTTTCTTTTTCTTTTTGTGTCGGAATGTCACTCTTGTTGCCTAGGCTGGAGTGCAGAGACCTTCTCACGGCTATTACAGCCTCAACCTGCTGGACTCAGGTGGTCTTTCCACCTCAGCCTTGCATCACCACACCCGGCTAATTTTTTACTTTATTGTAGAGACAAGGTCTCGCCAAGTTTCCCAGGCTGGTCTCGAACCCCTAGGCTCAGGCAGTCCTCTTACCTTTGGCCTCCTAAAGTGCTGGGACTATAGGTATGAGCCACCATACCCAGCATAGATTGCTGAGATTTAAAATTGAAAGATTTACTAAAATATTTATCTGTTAGACATAGAATGAATCTGTCTAGGTATTTATAAGTTAGTAGAAAATCAATAGGTTTTTTCCAAATGATATGATATTTTTGACTAATTATTAGATTGTAAATAAATAAAAATTAGTTATAAAATAACTACATTTTGCTATTTTTTTTGCCCGATTTATATATATGTAAATAGCATTTTAAATAGTAGAAATGCCTAAATTATTCCCAAGAGAAGATACTTGGGCATCCAGTATTTGTTAAGCAGATGGACTTATTGAATGGCACTGTGTCTACCTTGCGCTTAATGGAGGAGTGTAGCCTGAGATGAATGAGATACTTGCTCATAAGGGATTCACTGTTTCTTCCCTCTTTATCTCCCTCACCTTCACACTCACACTTAAAACCCAGTGTTAGATGAATCCTGTGGCCTGGCTAATCTTCCTTTGATATGACTCTTCACATGCTCATCTTCTTTACTCAAAACCTAAAAGTAGCTTTTCTTTGCCTGCAGAGATTGTCTAGACTTTCTAGCCTGACATTTAAGGATACCAGTCTAACTCCTGCCTCTTAAACAGATTCCACTCCAACATGTCATCTCCTTTCTAAACCTAATTATTGCTGACTCCTAAATAAGCAGTGACATAACGGTTATAGTGTTTAAGGGTAGCATTAATGTTTAGGAATACAGAGAAAATGAATGGAAAGGCCTTTCTAAGGATCAACAGAAATAATAGATATTGAATGTGTGAGATTCCAAGGATATTTGTCCACTCAAGTCACATAGCAGCAGAATGAGTGTACAGAGGTCCCTGTTGAACTTGAAGGATCCTGTGGTATATTGTCCATGATGACAGCAGGTCAAAATTTGAGTAGTTCCTATTATACTTAGCAAGTCTTACCATGGTCTGATGTAGAATTCAGTGTCCTTACCCCCACCAAAATCTTATGATTGATGGCCTTTTATTGTTAAGATATGTTTACATATGGTATCTCATCAAATCTCAGAATTCTCTGAGGAAGTTATTATTGTCTTTATTTTATGACCGCAGCTAAATTATAGACCAACATGCTCGCCCATGGTGTCAGAGCTAGCAAATTGTGAGGCTGTGCCTAAACCCAAGTTTCCTGACTTCAAGTATCATATTTGTGGTGCCATAGTTACATTTATAGGGATTTCTAGGAACTTTTTCCTCTGGAAAAAACCATAGTAATGGGGGAAGCTCTCACTATTTTAGTTTCAAGTTTTAGTTCTCCCCTGCAAACCCTCAATGTGTCTTTGAATGGAATGCTCTCAAATGATAGTTTTCAAATTTTTCTTTTAGCAGCCTCTTAAAAATTTCTTTTCCCCCCAAAACAAAATCAAACAAATGTAAAATTTAACAAAATGTAGAGTAGCTCTATGGTCTTTATTATTATTATCAACAATATAATGTTAGGCAAGAAGTATCCAAAATGTAAGTATTAGAACAAATGTTATAAAATGTTCAAATCTGTACACAAAGATGGCACGAGAAGCTTTAGCTGGAAGTCTGCACAAACAAGTTATACAATTAGCTCAAGTTAATGTACCAGAAGTCTTCATGCTATTAAAATTTGGCAGATGACACTTGTGAGTGTTTGATGTTTTTAATTACAGCTTTAAAAGTAATTATCAAATTTAATAAAATATTTGCAAGACCTCTGCTGTCCTTTTGTATAATACAGTTTGAAAACCATGACCTGGAAGTTAGTTTCCCTTTATCTATTGAACTGCTGTCTAGCATTTCTGTTGGCATTAACTTTGGATCTCTTAAGTTTATGATCCATTAATGGCTTACAAACTAGTATTTTATTTTGATGGAGAAGTGACCCTGTGGGTGTGAGTTTTTTTTTTTTTTTTTTTTTTCCCTCCCTTCCACGGAATAAGAAGAATGGGGAGTCAAGTGTTGAATACAAAATTTTTGGATTATAAATGATGTTTTCTCTACATATGTTATATTTGAAGAAGTGATTGTGTGCACATTGTTTGCTAAAGTACTAAATATTAGGCCTGTGCATGTTTAATAGTGTTATAAGAAAGAAATATTGGAGAAAGCCCTGGTATATTAAATAATGGGACATGTGAGAAGATTAAAGTTCTTACACTTCAAAAATTAACAGCACCAGATAGAGCAACCTTGAAGCTAGAGGAAATGAAGACAAGAAAAACAAAAATATTATGAATAACTTTAATCCATACCTAAGGATAACTAAAATCTACGGATAATCTTAAACTGGAGTTATGACTATGTGGTACCCATGCCACCATTCCCTCCTGTCTTGTTTGTGGAGAATGTGAACTATCTCTTAGGGCTCTCTTCCCTTCACATCTTAGACTGTTCCTTAGAATATTTCTCCCAGAGTACTCAAAACTACAGGCTCCAGGTAGCATTCAAGAATAAATTTAATTATGCATTCTTGTGACCTAAATCTTCCTGCACCTAATAGTTTTAGTTTTTTTAGTAGATAGGAGAGAAGAAAGAGCATTTTGGGGAAGTGCTTCTTGCATAAAAAAATGAATGAATACTAAAATATTAATGTCACTGTTGTTTCAGAATACTTATCAAGTGCAAGAACTTTGAAATGTAATGGTAGCAGTCTTTAGAGAATAACATAACTATGAATTATTTACCGAGAAGTTATATATAGGAGGAATTTTTATGTTCTTTACAGACATTATTTCACTTCAATTCTTTGAGCACTCCTTTGATGATACATAGACATTAATAACTTTTTTTGTCAGGTAAGAAAACTGAGAACAAGCAAATTTCTTAAGGTCACACAGTCTAAGTATTTGGTAGAGCTGGAATTTAACTCATAACTTCAGTGTATCATATATTCTCCCTAAAAGAATATAAGAGACTGAAAAATTTAGGAACTTTCTTTTAGGAACTTGTAAAAAGAGAGTTCAAGTGGTATCTAACTTTCAATAGTGTTACAAAATAAATAACTAGATTTAATTCTTTAGATAGAGGAAAAGAAACAAAGAGAAGAAGCAGAGCGAGAGAGACTGAGAATTGCAGAAGAAAAAGAAGAAAGGCGGCTCGCAGAACAGAGGGCACGGATTCAGCAAGAGTACGAAGAGGAACAGGAAAAGAAAAGAGAGAAAGAGGAGGAGGTGCATTTTTTTCCTCTACTCTATTTTACTACTTAGCCTGAAGGTGAACTCTTTGATTTAAAAAGGTATTTGTTACTTATAAGTAGAATAGTCTTGGAGTACATTTAGAAAAAACAGTTCAAAATTAATTCATTGAATATATTTTATTAAGGTGAGATAGTAATTTAAGACATAAATGATTTTTTTAGTAAAAAAATAGTGATAGGCTAATAAGACGTTATAAAAGATGCCTAATATTGTACTGTTAAGCAGACAACTTCTTTGTGTTAAAGAATCATCTGTATCCTCAACTTTCTTTATGTGAGACAAATAAGGTAGCACATTTTAAAAAATGTACTATAGAATGTGTATATAGAGTGTATATTTTTCTGTTTACTCTAAAGCAAAGGCTAAAAAATGAAGAGCTTATTCGGTTAGCTGAAGAAAGACGAAAGGAAGCAGAGAGAAAGAAGAAAGAAGAAGAAGAAAAACATAACCTGCAACTTCAGCACTACTATGAAAGAGAAAATATGATTGGGGAAGAAACAAAGGTAAGTTTCAGACAAAAATGGCAATCAAGCCCATAGTTTAACTTACTTTCACTGTGAGAGTTGTGGAGTTAGAAAAAGGGAGAAATAGGAGGAGGTGCTTTCGTTTCTGTTCTGTCTTACTGCTTTGTCTGGGTGCAATGTATTGAACTTCCTACATGAGATGCGGTCACTGTGCTTTGTTGTTATTTTCTGCCCATTGACTGTCGAGATGTGGCAGGATTCTTTACACAGAGACGAGACAGCGAGGCTTCTTTGCCAGGAAGCAACGTTTATTTGTGCCAGCACTGGCCCTGCAGATTCACATCCACGGACTGAGCCCTGAATGCAGCCGGGTGTTAGGACGTTGCCTTATATTACATTTTAGCCCCTTTGTCTCTTTTATAAGGCAACTTGCATTTTTGGTTGGGTGTTTTATGGCACAGGGTTGTAACTGGGTTACTCATGTTCACTTAGACATTGAGTACACCACGTCACTTTCTTTTTCACACATTTTTTTTTCTATTCTGGGAAGGCCCTTATCTCTTTGTGCTTCATTCCCCCCTTTGATGCTCAGGCCCTTTTAGGGCTGAAGAGCATTATCTTGGTTTAAGGGCTGGTATTTTCATAACATCATTACATGTGCTGCCATTTTTCTTTTGATCGTGGCCTTAACGAGGTTAGAGGCAGACCTTATGACTAAAGGGGCCAGACAGGGCAGAATTAGACACATTCCCCAAATTATATTATATATGAGGGTTTTAAATTTTCCAAAAGTTGAGAACCATCCCCTAAACAATTTCCAGAGGTCCCAGCCTTTCCAGGTCTGGACTGGGACATGAGTAATTTTTTAAATCTGGTCAGTGATTTTTTTTTTTTAAACCTTTCCCACATCATCTATTTATAAGCAACAGTTGCTTAGGTTAAATTTTTCACAAACTCTTCCTTCAGAAGCAAGCAAGTAATCTAAGGCTAGGCAATTTTGATAAATAGCATTGCACATCTTGGTTTGCTGCTTGGCTAGTATGTTAAGGGCTTTTATAGTTTCATTAGTTATAATTTTAGCAACTGCCTGTAATCAAATTATGCAGTTTAGCATGTAAATGGGGATCCAATAGTCCCAAGATCCATTTTCTGCTCAGCCAGCCCATAATATTGGATAATACGTTCAGGGGGCCACTTATCATTTTTCCAGTTGCCAATTTGTAAGACATGCCGTTTTCTTTGGGTGTCCCAATTCTTGTATGCTTGGACTTTCAAGTGTTCCCCTCTGGCAAGTGGAACAGGAAGAAGGAGGATCGGATAGACCCTCACACACAAAATTTCGACCAGATGGGGGAAGTACAGCATTGTTCTTCTAGCATGACATATATTCCCTCTTTTTCCACTAGCATCATGTCTAAGGCCATACCGTATTTTTATGTCATTTTACTAGTAGCATTTAGTTGATCAACAATTTTTTAATATTAGTATGGTTAATAAATCTTTGATTAATATATATATAATTGATTTAGTTTATATTCTTACTTATAGTTACCCACCAAAAGAGAGATTTAAATCCTGCAGCTATTTGATTTCAAGCTTTGAATGTATTAGCATTTAGATATATATTAGAGTTAAATGAGCTGGGTGCTGGTGGTTCAGGTAATGATTGTTTGACTTTTTTAGTAGTCATTAGTGAATTTTGAAATGCCAGGGTGAATGGAATAGCCAATTAAACCAAAGCACAGGTTTCCATTTATTTGAGTGGCAACAGGGCTTGAATTGTGCTATCTCCACAGTACCACTAAACATCTGCTTGAGGTGTTAAAGTTCGAGTAGTTGCCCTCAGTTGACCCAGAGACATCAAGGACATGGGTACAGGTTTGCAGATGCCCCACAGGAGTGGTGAAACCATCCCCTCATCTGGAGAGACAAGAGAAGTGATTCGCCTTATCTATGGAGAAGGAAGGCTATACCTTCGGATCTGACATCTGTACAGGCGGATCAGGGAGAGACTGTAGCAAGTCTCGGACCCCCATTCATCCTTATCTTGATTTAGAGCCAACAGACTACTTATTCCTTTGGGGTCTGTGTTCCAGTTAATAGAGAATGGGACCATTTGACCCTGTGGCCAACCCATGGCACAAGCATAACAATCATTTTTGTTAAGACTTGTTATTGTATATTTTATCCATTCAACCCAGGCATTTGTGTTCCCATATCCTGTTTCAATCTCTGAAGTTTAAGTCTGTTACTTCCATAATCATTATCTTGCCAGGATTATTCTTGGTGTTAGTTTGATTCAATTTTCAGAGCTGTAAAAGGTTTGGATTAGGGATTGGGATGGTATTGATGGACAGTGAAGATGCTGGAGGCATTGCAATTAATCTTATCCAAAATTTACCTAGAGGGTCCTGTCCAAATATGGCTGCTCCTAACCTAGATTTCCGAGGTATCACAGGATCTCTGTTTATGAGTTGAGGTTGGGTTATTGTTAATAACAAACGGGGTACATTATAAATGTTGACTACTAGGAGGAGTAGCCCCTCTTATAAGTTGAATTTTATTTTTGAGGCTTTTTCCCCTCTTTTTTACTGGAGCTGTCCATTCTTTAAATTGAGTGGTTCAAAAGACACTAGACCAGTCCCGGCAAGGGTTATTTGGGGCGAGTAAATTATGCTGTTCTTAAAGGGCCAGCCCTTCCATATTTTGTTTTGATACATTTTAGACCATCTTCAGCAGTGGTATCAGGACAAAGGTATTTGTCAACCATAGATAACTTTCTTTGGTCATGAAGACTTCCGCATGACAGGACAGAATAGGCATCAAATTTGATAGTTAATGGGGAGTTTTGCTTTTGTTTATTACTGTGTTTAGAATTAGTAATACCTTTAAGGTATTCAAAGGTTTCATGGTTGCTCAGGATTGAAAAGACCCTTGCAAATACGTTTAACAATAAAAGGAATAAACATGCATATGATAAGAAATGCAATTGGCAGTGCTATGAGAAAAGGTACAGAGGAATACATTAGATTTTCTTGAATTTTAGTTTCAGTGGTTCAATTTGAGAGACTTCCCATTTAATGGGAGTGTTCTCTGGTACCGTAACTTTCTTTAGCGATATTTGACATGGATATGATGCGTTCACCCTTTTTCAGCAGTCCATATGGCCGACTCAGTTGTCAGAAGCACTTGATAGGGTCCTTCCCAGCTTGGTTAGAGCTTACTTTCCTTCTAGGACTTGATCAGCATCCAGTCTCTGGGTTGGAACTGGTGAACTGTAAACTCAAGAGGAGGGAGTCCTTTCAATCTAAGAGAGGATAAGGTAAAGGAAATAGCCAAAACATATTCTTTTAAAAATTGGTGTCTAAGGAAGGGAGGGCTAGGACAGGAGCGGTAATTAAGACTTGCTTTAAGTTTTGTTTTTTTAATATTTGGTAATTTTTCCTCAGTTCACTTAAGAAGGCTTGGGTCCTTTTTTAATAGTTTAGAATATAAGCCTTTAGTTTTAGTTGCATAAGATTTAATCCACAATTTACAATATCTTATTAAGCCCCCAAACTTTTCAAGTTCCCTTAGGATTAAAATTTCTTGTCCTATTCTCCTTAGGGTTGCTTCTTTCTCTAGCTTGCCTTCTCTGGGCTTTGGAGCCCATCCATGGGGGCCTCCCATTCCTTTGTTTCTGGACCACCTTTTTGACAGTGCTTATCATAATTTGAGCTTTCTGCCTCTGCTTTTTAAAATCTGGTCTAAGCCGGGCTCGGTGGCTCAGCCTGTAATCCCATGCCTTGGGAGGCTGAGGTGAGTGAATTGCCTGAGCCCATGGGTTCGAGACCCGCCTGGGCAACTTGGTGAGACCTCATCTCTACAATAAATAAAAAAAAATTAGCCGGACATGGTAGTGCGCGCCTGTAGTTCCAGCTACTTGGAAGGCTGAGGCGGAAGGACCGCTGGAGCCCAGCAGGTCGAGGCTGTGGTGGCCGGGAGCGGCCACTGCACTCCAGCCTGGGTGACAGAGTGAGACTCCAACTCAAAAAAAATAAATAAATAAATTAAATAAAATAAAATCTGGTCTAATAAAACACTTTTGGTGCTTTCCTTGAAAACTTTTTAATGGACTTTTCTTTCCATCCCTCTAACTTTTGTAACTTTTTAGCAATGTTGGGCCAGCTTCTAGTGACAAAGTTTACTTTTAACGATTCTTGTCCTACAAGGTTTTCTGGATCTAACCCAGAATATTTTTTTTTTAAACTGGTCCTTGAATCGTTGTTAAAAAAAAAAAAAAAAAAGCTGGAGGAGTTTTTTCCCTTTTTTTGAATTTTAAAAGCCTTATAAACATTTTGAGACCTTGGGGTAGATTTTCGAATGTCCTTAATCATTGGTTCCCTCAAGTCTTGCATTCTTACCCTGTTTCCTGGGTTATTATTGTCCCATCTAGGGTCAGTATTTGGATATTTCTCTTCAGCAGGCTGGTACACTTGGGGCTGGGGGATGATTTTGTTCCCAGATGAACATAACTGCTTGCCTAATTATTTCTCTTTTCCCCCCAGTAAACAAAATATTCATAATTGACATTAGTTTTACCCAAGTATATATGTTAGGCTTAAGGAATTAATTAACTCGATCAGCCAATCCTATTAGGTCCTCCAGGAGTGGTTTCATTTCTTTTTAAAAATGTCTTCGGTGCTGGTGAATGAAGCATTTATAAAACCAATTTCTCCTTGTCCAATGGGACTTCCCTTAAGTGGAATAGTTTTGACTTCTTTGCCTGAGTCTTCAGGAGGAAAGGGAAAGCTTTTAATATTTTTCTGACATTGTTTCAATTCCCTTTTCAAGTTAGGATAAATATGTTGGGAGTTTGGGGTTTTGACTCCAGAATTCCTGATAGACCTTTGTTCCTGCCCATTCTCCCTCCTTATGCTCCTGGTATTCTTGAGGATTATAAGGCGGGGAAATACAGGAAAGTGGATCCCAAGGCTTTTCCCTTTCCTCCAGGGGCTCAGATTCTTCTATTTTTTTTCTTTCCTTTCCACATTTCCCGTTTTAAGGGGAAACATAGGAAGGGCCTGCAGTAGCCAGCAAAGGGCATAGTCTTTTTCCTCAGATGAAACAGAGGATTTATTATTTACATAAATTATTAAAGTTTGGCAAAGCCAATCTTTATTAGAACCAAACTCTGGCCAAAAGATCAAGAGCTGACTTAGGGTGTTTTTTTTTTTTTTCCAGATAAAACAACAAAATTCCATCATTCTCTTTTTTCCCTTCTTCTTAGTTCTGGAATCATTTTCCTAACCTTCCAACATTTGTCCCAGAGGATTATCTTGGGAGAATTTTAAGGGAGTCTTTCTGACCTCCCTTCCTAGGCCTAGACTGTTTATTACCCAATCTTGGTTACTGGGTTCGTTTGTGCAATTCTGGAGTTTTCCAAAAGGGTGCTCAATCTCCTGTAATGGAGATTTCTTGCAGACCTTAAGACTCTGGGCCCTCCCTGAAAGGCTTAACACTCCTTACTGGAGGCTTTTTGCAGATTTCAGGATTTCTCTTGACTCTATTTTTGCTTTGTCACTAGGTAGCATCTCATTCACACAATGTCTCCAACCTACTACCCAGTGCCTTAGAGGCATAGTTTCATTCCCCTGTGGGACTACTCGGGCAACTTTGGGAGGTGATCAGGCTCCCCTTCTGCCTCTTAGGGGCAGGCTTTACCAAATCGAACCCAGGTTCTTACCAGTCTGATGGGCAGTATCCCCTTGGCTGATTCCTGGGCCTCACCAGGTTCTTTTATGCTCCTGGGTCCTTGCCCCAGCCCACCGGGAAGGCTAGTCCCCTACAGATCAATTGGTCCCCTATAGATCAAAAGGTCGCCTCTTCTGGTGTCCTGGGAGGGTTGCACCCTGGTGACAAGGGAGGTGAAAACACCATCTCTGCCTCCCAATTTCCCAGCCAACATATCAGAGATGTGGCAGAGTTCTTTATAGAGAGAGACGAGACACCGAGGCTTCTTTGCCAGGAAGCAGCATTTATTTGTGCTGGCAGTGGCCCAACGGATTCACATCTAAAGACTGAACCCTGAATGCAGCGGGGCATTGCCTTATATTATATTTTAGCCCCTCTGTCTCCCTTATATGGCAACCTGCATTTTTAATTGGGTATTTTATGGCACAGGGTTGTAACGGGGTTACTCATGCGCACTTGGACATTGACTATGCCATGTCACTTTCTTTTTCACATATTTTTTTTCTATTCTGGGAAGGCCCTTATCTCTTTGTTTTAGAAGGGCCCCTTCCTCAATCAATTCATTTATCTTAGCCATTTTTAATCTGTTCCCATGGTCTAGGGCAGTGCCACCCAAGAGTATGATCTATGGACCAGCACCCTGTGAACTGTCTGTTAATTGTTCATGACAAGGTTAGATATAGAAATTAAGAGTGTTTAGAAACTGTTATAGCAACTTGTCAAAGTAATTTCATGTTTGTTCAGTCTACTAATAAAAATATTGGGGTTCTTTGTTCAAGGGCTGTGGATTATTATTAAGCTGATTAATATTGTTATCCCCCCACGACCACAGTTGATTATATTAAATATATGTTGGGCCTGTATTTTATATGCCTTTAAAACTTTTTTCACTTATCTAGTAAGTCATTCTTACTCTATTTTATTAATTATCCATGCTAGATTGAAAATTTAAAAAGAAACTGGTGGTTCTCCACAGAAAGGTTTTGAGGTTTGGATCTCTGAGATTGAGGATTGATATTTAGGGTTAGTACATGAATCAAGTTTATAAGGCAGAGATTTTCCCTTTAGAAGGCTAATTGGCTATAAGAGGACCCAGTTTACACCCCTGCTTATATCTCACAGTTACATTTGAAATTGTGTATGCTGAAGTATCATTGAGGGCTTGTTAGAAATGCAAGTTTCTGGGTTCTCACCTGTAAGGTATTTAATTTGCCAAGTCTAAGGGAGATCCAGGATTCTATATTTTACAAGCATCATTAGGGGTTCAGATACAGTTGGCCTTGAGACCACACTTTGAAAACACTGTTTAGCCCTGTTAACAAGTGGGCAAAATACATGAATAGATACTTCTCAAAAGAAGACAAACGGACAGCCAACAGACATATGAAAAAGTGTTCAACCTCACTGATCATCAGGGAGATGCAAATCAAAACCACATTGAAGTACCACCTAATCCCAGTAAGAATGGCTGTAGTTAATAAAACAAACAACAACAGATGCTGGCAAGGATGCAGAGAAAAGGGAACACTTCTACACTGCTGGTCGGAATGCAAACTAGTTCAGCCTTGATGGAAAACAGTGTGGCGATTTCTAAAAGAACTAGAAATTGACCTTCCATATTACCCAGCAATCCTGCTACTGGGAATATACTGGGAGGAAGTCAAATCATTTTACAAAAAAGATACCTGCACACTCATGTTTATTCCAGCACTAGTCATAATAGCAAAAGCATGGAACCAACTGTGCTGCCTATTGAAACTGGACTGGATAAAAAAACGTGACACATATACATGGTAGAATATTATATAGCCATAAAGGACAAACATATGAACTGTGCAGCACCTTGGATGGACTTAGAGTCTATAATACTCAGTGACTGTCACAGAAACAAAGAACTGAGTACCACATGTTCTCACTCATAAGCTGACCCTGAACATTTACTATAATAATAAAGGGATTAGCAGTAGCAGGATACTGCCAGGGTGGGGTTGGAGGGGGCACATAACATCGATAAAGATACCTGATCTCAAACCAGGCAAAATGGGGACCAAAGGGAAGCCCAAACTTTACCTGTGTGGTGTCTACTTGGATACCTAATCCTGAATTGAACCCCACATCTTTAAAATAAAATATATAATAAAAAAGAAAAGAAAAACCCTGTTTATCTTCTATGTTTAGCCGAATTTGATGTAAAATAATTGTTTTCAGAAATTTATACTTGTATAAATATTACTTCTAAGCAGGATACATAAAAAGTTTCCTTTTAACCAGTGAACCCTTCTGGTGTGTTTATGATGTGGTCTGGTATCCTGTTCAGTGTGTAAACTGCTTCATGTAACATGAGACATTTCTGATTGGCTCTAATATGCTCTTTGATTTCTAATCCCAGGTTTTATGGTGATAGAGATGATAAGTATTTAGAATTAGAATTTTCTGAGAGATTGTTTAAAAGAGAATTTATCACTAAGATCTGTATTTTTGGTTTGTGTTCTTTATTTTGGCTGTTCAAGGAATGTTATGCAGTAGTCTTCATTCTTAGGATAAAAGTTTGATATACTTGTTCAGCCTTTTAAAGTTTATTGTTCAAATGTAATTTAGCATTAATTTTTAAACTAGTAAAGTTTATTTTATTTTATTTATTATTTTTTTAAAGCAAGACTTATTGAGAGGACAGAAAAGCTCCCACAATGGGAAGGGTCCCAAAGAGGTTGCCCAAGTTTATTTTTTAAAGGGGTTTTAGGTCCACAATAAAACTAAGTAGAAAGCACAGATAATTACTATTATAAAATTAATCACTTAAGAATGAGAATTGTTAGTTTCCCATCATTGTGTTTCTGTGAATTTCTTATGTTTAAAAATGCAATTTCTTAGGAATATATAATTTTAGGACTGTAAAAGTTCAAATAGGAGATTTAAACTTTTTCTTTATAATTTTAGGACTGTAAAAGTACAGTTTAAATAGGAGATACCATAAAGTTTTAAATCAGCTTTATTTTATTTTATGCATTTTTCCTTCAATTCTGAAATTAACATTACTGTCCTTTTTCTTTTCATGATGTATGCTTGAATATATATATATATATATATAGTCTTGTCTATCTTTTAGTTTTTACCTTTGTGCTACCGTATTTTATTTTCTCTTTAGCTTGTATATTTATATAGTTTGTTGAGTTTTTTAATCCTAATCTAAGAGTTAGACTCTTTTTTGTTTTGTTGTTGTTTCTGAGTGGAAGTCTCACTCTGTCCCCCAGGCTAGAGTGCAGTGGCATGTTCATGGCCACTGCAGCCTCAGCCTGCTGGGCTCAGGCAATCCTTCTGCCTCACCCTTCCAAGTAGCTGGAACAACAGGTGTGCACCACCATGCCCAGCTAATTTTTTGATTTATTGTAGAGACGAGGTCTTACCATGTTGCCCAGTCTGGTCTTGAATCTGTGGGCTCAGACAATCCTCTCGCCTCTGCCTCCCAAAATGCTGAGATTTCAGACATGAGCCACCGCGCCTAGCCTAGAGTTAATATTCTTTTAAGTAAGGGTATCTAAATCCACTTATGTTTATCATAACCAATATATTTGTATTAATGAATTTCCATTTTTTTTTGTTTGTTTTTGCTCCTTTGATAGTTATTTTTGTTTTCTTGTTAGGCTGTGGTTTATTTGCTTCATCCTTTGCAGTGCTTTAGAAGGTTTATAATCATTTTTATAATTTTGATTGTAGTCACCTAGAGGTTTTAAAAGAACTTCTCTCTCATATATATTTTTAGTTTTTATTAATGTTATCAGTGATATTTTTTACTATGCAAAATGAAGAATTTAATATCCATGCATATATTTTGGTCTGGGTTGATTTTTTTTTTTAACCCAGATAATTATTATTATATTTTGTTGGGAGTTTTTATATCTTCAGTGTTTGATATTAATGCGAAGTTGGGTACTGTTAGGTTTAATACACTATAAACTAACCTCACCATAATCTGGAAAAATCCCTCATCTGTGATATTATTAGTGACAGGGAAATCAAAATTTTAAAGGTTGATTTATATTGTTTTCTAGAAAAGAGATTTTTAAAAATTTTGTATTATTCTATTTCCATGTTATTATTAAGATGATTTTTTACTTTGGCTATGTCTTTTCTTTTTTATTGCTTTCCTATTATTTGGCATGTTGTTGCTTTATTTGAGTTTGTTAATTAAAAAAAAAAATCCTAATGAGACTCATATTCTTTTAATAGGGCTATCTAAATCTATTTATGTCTAGAATAACTGATATATTTGATTTCATGTAATTGAATTTCTGACTTTCTTATAAAAAATATTTTATTAAATAAAAGCGATAACATTCTGAACTTCTTAGATAGATTTATTAAGTATTGGGGTGTGTGTGTGTGTAAGTAGGTGTGTATATATATATATATATTTTTTTTTTTTTTTAATTTTTCAGCATTTGAGACAACCTTCTCCTGTAGTTCCTGCTCTTCAGAACAAAATTGCAAGCAAACTCCAAAGACCTCCTTCAGTTGACAGCATCATAAGTTCCATTTTTCATGTATGTACTTTTTGTTTTGATTTGTTAATCTTAGCTCAGTTATTTTAGATTGGGGAACTGAGTGAGATTTTTTTTAATCATCAGATTTGGATAGGTTAAATTTATTGAAATCTGAAATACAGGTAATGTCTACATTGATTTGCCTGTTGCTTCAGTTGTAACTGATAGTACTTTGTACCCTAAAGTTGAATTCTTTTGACAAACAAAATGTAGCAAATGATTCTTGTCCAGGCCCTTCAAGAAAGTTTTTTCTTTGAAAATATATCTTCTAGCTAGCTGTAGTTATGCTCGTGAAGTCTCTTACACTTTAGACTGAGCTATAAGTAACAGGGAAAATGTTCCAGAAGGATTGATCCTTGAGTCGATGCTTGAAGAAGAAGTAGGAATTTACCACCAAGAGAAGCTGAGTGAGGGACTTTCTGCATGTGCAGCATCACAGAAAGCAGTGTAAGTGCATGGCACACATTGAGAATCTGCCATGGTTTGTTCTGGCCTAATGATGCCCGTGCACTAAAGCAGCAGCGGAGGTGCAAGTACACACATGTGGGTGTTGTCTGGAGGACTGAGGGCTTCAGCCTTATTCCACAGGCTGATATTTCAAACACGCTAACTAGCAGAATGGACAAAGAAATGTTAGAAGAACATCTTCCTGAATCCCGCCCTCTGAGACTCTGATTCAGTAGGTCTGGGGTCGAGAATGCATGGGAATTCTTCGTAATGTTTTAAGTAGGGGAATGACACAGCTGCCTTTGTTCTGCATAGTGTTTTCTCAGATAATGATGTGGGAGGTGGGGCAAGACTATAAATACGGAGATAAGATGCTTTCAACGTGTCTGCAAGATGTGAGACTTTGAGGACCTAAACAAAAGCAGTGACACCAGGAACTGAGAAGGTGTGCGCGCTTCATGATACATTTATGAGACATAATGGTGGTATTTATTGACTTTGTGGTAGATAGGAGTCTACAGTAACTTTGAAGTTCCTGGTGAGGGTTTTCTTGAGTAGGAGGTTGAAAAAGAATTATGGCTGAAGAAAGAGTTCTGGACTGGATTTGTAGTTTTAGATGCCATAGAAACATTAGTGCTTGTTAAATTTGTTAGATTGTCTAGGATGAGTGTCTAGAGGGAGAAGTAGACAGGGCTGAGGATGAAACACTGAAGAATTACCAACATTTGAGAAACAGGGAAAGGAATGGAGACAGAGGATGAGAGAGAACAGCAACAATATAAGATGAAACTAGTTAAGTAAAATAAGCTTAAAATGCGCATTGAATGTGTCACTTGTAGGTCACTTTATGACTCTGGTGAGGGCAGTGTTGCCGGAGTGATGGAGTGTAGAAACGTTATCTGTGTGTTGGGGAGTGAATGGGAATAGGAAGTAGACCCCAGAAGTTCTGCATTTACTGTTGTTTAAAGAAGCTCGGTGGTGAAGGAAAGGAGAGATCGGACAGAAGGTAGTGAGTGATTAAGGGTAAGAGTTTTTTTTTTTTTTTAAACAAAGGGAGAGGTTTTCATGCATAGGCTGAGAACAAGATAGAGAAAAGAGAATAATCTGAGGAGATGGGAGTCACTTATCAAATACAGAGTACAGACAAAGGGCTTCTCTTTGGCTAGAGACAAGGACCCTTCTTCCATTGTGATAAGAAAAAGTAGATATATATGTGAGTACGTTTTTTAGGTAGTACAGTGTGGAGTTGGTTTCCTTTACATTAGGTACTTCAAAAAATTACTGTCTTCAAGTTTTTGAGTAGGGAAGACATACTGAACATATCTTTATCATTACTGTTAAACAGGAAAGTTCCATGTCCAGGGCACAGTCGCCCCCGGTACCTGCCAGGAAAAATCAACTCCGTGCAGAAGGTAGAGTTAACTACTTAAGCCTATAATTGAGAGCATTTCTTTTTTTAACTTTTTACTTTGAAGTAATTATAGTCTCACAGAAAGTTGCAAAAATCATATCGAGAGGTGCTGTGTACCCTTCCTCTGGCTTCCTCCAGTGGTAGTATCTTAGGTAGTACAATATTACAGTCAGGAAGTTGATATTGGCATGCTTTACAGAACATCAGACTTTACCAATTTTTACCTACTCTTATGTGTGTGTTTCTGTGCATTTTTATCATGTACAATTTGTGTAACCGCCATTGCAGTCAAGATGCAAAACTCTTCCATCACCACAAAGGAACTCCTTTGCGCCATCCCGTAATAGTTGCTCGCCCCCAAGAAAGTCTCTCAGCTTTTGAAATTCCTATATCATAAAAAATGTCTTTGTGGGTCTTAATGATGTTCATAATCTGTATATATATGTGTATATATAAAACGTCGTCTCATAAAAATGACTTTCTGAGCACTTTAGGTTATGTTTTAGTGTTTGATCTTTTGCTCTTATACCTGTCTTGTTTATTACTTATCATTGGGAATTTGCAGAGGAGAAAAAAAATGTGATAATGGAATTATCAGAAATGAGAAAACAACTTCGTAGTGAAGAGAGGCGTCTACAAGGGCGGTTGCTGCACATGGACAGTGATGGTGAAATTCATCTAAGGCAAGTTTAGAATTGCATTTTTTGTTTTTCTTGAGTCATTTTATCTTGTGTCATCTATCTAGTAATTCTGTGGTTTTAGAACAGGATTAATTCGTCGTACTTATAGTCTCTTTACTTTTCTTAGTCTTCTGTGAAATCAGTTGTAGAAATTTAATCAAGGGGAATAATGTTGCAGGAATAGAACATTCCAGGTTGGAATAATTACAGACAACTGCATTTTAGAACTTTTTTTTACGTTTTCCATCAATAATGTAATGCTTTCTGAAATACTTTTTTTCAGTGAAATCAAGTGATTTTGCTAACATTTTGAACATTTTTACCAGCAGGACTCAATTTTCTAAAGCAGTGTTCTCCAAGCTTCATTTTGCAATGCTTTAGTAGATTGTCAAATCAACATAGTGGGTAACTACCATCCTTTCTTTTTTTTAAAAATAAACTTTCTATTTTGGGATAATTTTTATTATAAAAAAATTGTAAACATAATACAGAGTTTCTGTACATTTTTCACCTAGTTTTCCTATTGTTAGCATCTTTTATTACCAGGGTACTTTTGTCACAACTATGAGGCTGACATTGCAACATCAGTATTAACTAAATTCCAAACTTTTTGGGTTTCTCTTTTGTCACTAATGTTCTCTTTCTGTTCCAGGATTGATTACAAGCTACCAATTTGCATTTAGTTGTCATGTCTCCCTGGGTGTGGGGCAGTTTTTCAGTCTTTCCTTGCTTTTCATAACTGAAAATCCAGAGAAATATTGACCAGATGTCCTGTAGACTCCCCCTGCCCCTAGTCTGAATTGTCTTATGTTTTCTGAAGATTAGACTAGGGTTAAGGGTTTTGGGATTCTCACATTACATCACATCATATCAAGGGTATATGACATCCATGTAATATACCTGGTGATGTGAACCTTGACTTTGTAGTTAAAGTAGTCTGCCATGGGTATCTCCATGGGAAAGTTAACTGTTCTTCGGTTACAAATCACTACTTTAGGACTACCTGGCAGGAGTGAGGAGGGGGTGGGATTAAGCTTCATCTCCTGGAGTAGAAATTCCCTTCATATATTTTTTAGAATTCTTTCATAAGAAAAGTTTGTCTCTTTTCTTCTATTTACTCAGTCACTTATTTATATCACTATTGTCTCATGTATATTTATTTTATACTTTTTGCTTATAATCCTATGCTACATTATTTATTTTGTTCCTCAAACTTTTCCAGCTTTGGCCATTGGGACACCTTCAAGTTGGCTCCTGTGTTACTTTGACATGCCTTTTGCTTTTTGAACACTTTCTTACTTTCTGGTACTGTAGATATAAGAAGCCCCAGGATTATCTTGTATTTCTTCTACCCAGCCCTAAAATCAGTCATTTCTACAAGCTTCTTCTAGAATGATATTTAGAAACCAAGCTCTGGGAACTGGGTGTGCTTGTTGCTGTGTGTCATTACTTCTAGGCCCATGTGGTGAACAGAGCTGGATAATATATGTGTATATACAAAGTTATAAATATAAACATATCCATAATTGTTCTCTCCAACTATTTGTGTATAAAGTTAATAGTGATGTTTCTGACTCTAACCTAGTTTGTGGTAGGATTTCATTGTATCACGTTAACCTGCCTCATTATGCTTTGCTTAGATTGTTTGCATTCTCCAGGCATACTCTGACAGGTAAACAAGGTGAGGAGATTTAGACGACTAGATAATGAAATGTTAATCCAAGGTGGTAATTTTCAGTGAATAATTCTCCCCTAGTAGGTCGATTACTTCTGGATATTTGAAAACTAGTGTATTTTTTTCTATATTTACTTCTGTGATATAATAAATGCCTTAGCTGTTGCAGCTTCCCATCTTCCTAACATGCATATTTAATTCAGTTTAGTGGATTGTTGATATTTTATTAATTTTTATTATTTTAATTAATAAGTTGAAGACTATGCTCTCTTTTGGTAAACCGATGATTAAAAAAGAAAGCAGGCAGCCTCTCAGTTTTCTTACCTGAAAATTATACATGGTAATTTATACCACAAGAGAGTCCAGGAAGAATAAATAAATGTATGTATTTGAAAGTTCTTTGTTACTCTGAGTTCTAACTTGTTAGATAGCATATGTTAGAATTGCCATCATTTAGCAAAGTGGCTAAATACATTTACTTTGACATAATTGTTTGTTTATTTATTTTTTAAACTTTTTTATTTTAAATACTTATTTTTTATTTTAAAATTGTAGGGTACAGTTAAGGGTTAGGTATACAAATATGCATTGTGCAAGTACCCTTGTTGATGAGGTGTACCCCCCATCCCCAGACAGATATTGACATAATTGTTAATATATATCATGATTATAGGGACATCTCAGAGTTTGTTCTTGTCTTTTTTTTTTTTTGAGTTAGGGTCTCACTCTGGTGCACAGACTGGAGTACAGTGGCATGATCATGGCTCACCAAAGCCTTCATCTTCTGGGTTCAGGTGATCCTCCTGCCTTATCCTCCCAAGTAGCCAGGACTATGGGCACGTGCCCCCATGTCTGGCTAATTTTTTGTAAAAATGAGGTCTCACTATGTTGCCCAGGCTGGTCTTAACACCTGGGCTCAAGCTGTCCTCCCACCTTGGCCTCCAAAAGTGCTTGGATTACAGATTTGGATTATTACAGGTTTGAATTATGAACCACCATGCCTGGATGTTCTTTATTCCAATTTCATAAATATTTTTACCAAAAAAATCTCTTATTCATTAATTTACCACATTAGCAAACTCCTCTTATGTGCTAGGCACAAAGCAAATGTGATGTATACAGAGATCTAATAACTGATTTCCCCATTTATCAGTCTATTTAACTTAGCATTAGTGGAAACTAGATAGGAGTTCAATTTATTGGTCTTTTTGAAATAATTTTTTCATAGAGTTCTTATAGGTGATTATTAGAGGTCTGTGTCACCCTTGAAAGGGTCCTTTGATGGCCCCAGTGAATCCTTCCTCCCAAAAAGGAAACTCCATGAGAACAGGGGCATTGCCCGTAAGGATCTTAGCTATTCCTGTCTAGGTGCTTAGGGGAGATTCAATGATAAAAAATGAAGGAAGGAGTCTGACCAAGCCTTATATGACTATAACTTAGTGCTGTATTTTTAGAAATAGAGGAGACCTACTTTGTGCTGAAGGAAGCAGTAGTAGTTATTTGGTTTATTTTATTTTTAGGACTAGAAATACCATGCCTTATCCCTGTTTTCTCTTATTGTCACTTCTCCAAAGCTCTAGCAGAACACTCCCTTATAAGCTAAGCTATTTACCTAATAGTTTCCTAGGTGCCATAGGAATAGAGTATTACTTAACTAATTAGCTATCAAGTTCTTGAAAGTCCATTGTAAAATTAGTATTGGGTCTACTGGACAAGGCTCGTGATACTGAACAGCATGTTAATACATATTTCTCTGTATAACTTCTATTTTAGGCTGAGGGGAAGGTAATATATATTGATTACCTAATGCATGTCAGGTATTATACTGGGTACTTTACAGTATAGAATTTTTCTTAATTCACAAGAAGACTATCAGGGATGGACATCTGCACTGTACAGGTGTTGAAATCAGGGTCAAACTGCTAATAAATAACAGAGCTAGTTTTGAACCTCCATTTCTCTGACCTCAAAGACTGTGATCTTTGTGCCCCATGATCATTTTAAAGTAAAGCTGAATTATTCTACTCTTGTAATAGGTGCTTTGCATTTGAGCATTTTGAAACATTACTATGACCTTATAAGTGCCCTGTATTTTGGGATAAGGGATTGAAATATCAGAGCTACTCAAATAATTTTTTTATACTCTAATGAAAGAGACCAAATTTTATAAATGTGAACTCAGATTTTCTTTCCATAACAGATATTTATTATGATTTGTCATTTATGTGTAGTAAAAGAGAACGGAATCCCATGGATATTTTTGACATGGCTAGACATCGGTTGCAAGCTCCTGTCAGAAGACAATCACCTAAGGTCCTAGATGCTACCACTTTTCAGAATATTCATGATTTTAATGAACTGAAAGATAGAGGTGAGTAAATTTTAAAGGTACAGCAAGGGTGTTCTACCCATGTTTATGTATCTTTAAAGAACTTGGTACCCTTTTTCTAAAGTAAAATTTTATTTATGACATACATTTTAAGTTACAATGAAGAAAACTTCTGTATTCTCTAGTTCCTCAGTTTACCAATCTGGTAGATGAAGCTTTAGTTTGTCTAAATATATATTTTTAAGAGCATATAGCTGTTAAAACCTTGTAGTGGATGACATCAGCTGGATTAGAGTGAAGAATGAAAGTTGGCGTTTCATGGAGGATGGGCAGAAGAAGATGAGGAAGACTGAAGAGAAGCCAGAGTGACTGGAGGAAAGTGAGGGAATGTGGGATCCTGAAAGCTTAAGGCAGAGACTGAGCATATAAAGGAGAAGGGATTGTGTAAGATGAATGCTGGAAAGTATCTGTTGGATTAGAGGTCGTTGGGGACCCCAACTAGATCTTTTTAAGGGGATTGATGTGATCAGAAGCCACTTAACTTTGGATTGAGGATTGAGTAGGAGACAAGAGGTTGGTGACAGTAGGACCTGTAAGATTGCCCTTGGAATGAGCTTGGCTGGGGAAGGGCTTGTTAGCATGCCAGTGTGAGGAGCTATTGCAGGAGGAAGAGATTCAGGCTATAGGAGAAGGAAGGAGTGATTGTTGAAGGGAGCAAGACCCCTGGGTAGGCAAGAAGAAATACAGGGGATTTGCTGCAAGAAATATATATTACTTGCAAAAAGAAGAAAAGCTTCAATTCCAGTTTATCTGGCGTAGGTCGTATTATGATCATGCATCCCACAATCTGCCTCCTGTACCCGAACACCTGTTTATTATAGCACATTTTCAACATATAGAACCATAGAAAGGGAAAACTCACTTTAATTGAACCACCTGTATATGAGCATCATTATCATTGTGGATGTTTTCTAATCTTTCTAAGCATAAATAAAACAAGAAAAGATATTTATTTAATTTTATCTCTTGTTTTTTTACTTAGATTTACATGTGCCATCAATTACATATACCACACTTATTTTTTATGCTATCAGTGATTGGTTACTTACTATCTGCCAGCCATTGTATTAAGCCAGTGGATTGCATAGTTTGGTCTAGGGACCTGTAAAGTCAAAACTGTTTTTATTATAAACTAGTCCATTCTTTTCTCTTTCATTCTCATTATTGCATGTGAATACAGGTTTTCCAGAGGCTACATCACATGTGATGACTTCATCTCTCTGAAGCTAAAAGGATGTGTACTTGTGTTTTAAAAATTTCTTAGTTTTAATTTCTAATATGGCAAATATGTGTGTGTATGTGATACATAATAAAACTCTTGGGGTCCTTAATTTTTAAGAGTGTAAAGTGGTCTTGGGAGCAGAAAGATTTAAACCATAGAACTGAACCATTAGTTTCCCTGTGTTATTACATCTAGTTCTCTTTCAAACTATGACTTGGTTGTTGGTATTATTTTTTGTTTTGCTTTGTTTTTTGGTTTTTTTGGTTTTGTTTTTTTGAGTTGGAGTCTCACTATGTCACCCAGACTGGAGTGCAGTGGCCGTTCCCGGCCACCGCAGCCTCGACCTGCTGGGCTTCGGCGATCCTTTCGCCTCAGCCTTCTAAGTAGCTGGAACTACAGGCACGCGCTACCACGCCTGGCTCATTTTTTGATTTATGGTAGAGATGAGGTCTCGCCTGCCCAGGCAGGTCTCGAACCCGCGGGCTCAGACAATCCACTCACCTCAGCCTCCCAAAGGTGAGGGATTATAGGCTGAGCCACCGAGCCCGGCTTAGTATTGTTTTTAATGAGTCTAGAAGCAGTGAAGCCAGGGTCTAATCCAAGTTTCGGTGTCCATAGCCTCTTCTATCAACTTCACGCTTAACCATTTTCAACATTTTGCTCTTTTGATAATTTCTGATCATAAAGCTTTATAGGAATCTTTTTAGGATCATAGAGCTTTATATGTATTTATAATTTTTTTTTATATTCCAGCAGTGTAATTAGTGGGTCAAAGTGGATAATGTTTTCAAGGCTTTATATATATATGAACTATATTTTGAATTTCAAGATTTAAAAATTAATATTTAATATTTTTTATTCTGGTCAATTGATATTCAGGAAATTATGACAGAGGTGAATTCTTAGATCATCATTTCCTCCAGTAATGACATTCCTCCTAAAGTTCCAGCAAGTTTGCATTTATCTTATTTTCTACATGATATTTGCAAGGACTAGAATATTAATTGGCCAGTAACATTATTTTTTCATTTTTCAGGTATATTTTAGGGATCAGCTGTGATTAATTTTTCACGGCTGCCTAAGTCATAGCCATGTGACTAGCCATTTGCATATACCTGTATGTAGTTGCCCTGCTGTGGGTTCTGAGTAGCATCTTGAGGGTCTGGGGACAGTAGGGATGAAGAATGCATTGTCCACAGCTACTGCTTGTTCTGGGGTCTTCTTTACATTGATATGCTGGTGAAAAGGCATTTATTAAAGAATATTAATTTCCTCTTCTGTAGTTTGTTTGCTTGTTTTTTTTTTTGAGCTGGCATCTCACTTCGTTGCCCAGGCTGGAGTGCAGTGGCATGCTCACGGCCACCCCAGCATCGACCTGCTGGGCTTAGGCGATCCTTCTGCCTCAGCCTTCCAAGCAGCCAGAACTACAGGCATGCACCACCACACCTAGCTAATTTTTTTGTTGTTGTTGTTATTTATTGTAGAGATGAGGTCTTGCCAAGTTGCCCAGGCTGTTCTTGAACACGTGGGCTTAGGCAATCCTCTCGCCTCGACCTCCCAAAGTACTGGGATTACAGGCTTGAGCCACTACACCCATCCTGTAGTTTTATTTTAATGTCCTTTGACTTTGGTGATGTTTTACTATTTGTATTGTTACTTGATTTTGAAATTAGGTTACTGTATGTTACTTATGGTGAAGTTTTATACAATCTCATATGAAAACAACATTCAACTTAGTTATGTGTTTTTTTGTACCAGATTCAGAAACACGAGTTGATCTGAAATTTATGTACCCGGATCCTCCAAGAGATCATCACACCTTAGAAATTCAACAGCAAGCCCTGCTAAGAGAGCAGCAGAAGAGGCTGAATAGAATAAAAATGCAGGAAGGTGCTGAGGGTAAGGAATAATCATTACTATTTCAAAAAGTATCAGTGGGGTGTTCTTCTGTGGGCTTTCTTTCTACCTTTCTATTGATTTCCATCCCAGGTCCCCTCCCCTGGCAGCTCCTTGCTCACATGTCCCTTTTTGGCCATTAATCCCAGAAAAGAACAAGTTGGAGAGAGGGCTCTGATTGACTGGACTAGAGTGGCATATTCACGGGTGAGACAGGCCTAGCCATTCACTGTAGCCAGGGGGATTGAATTCTTGGACTAGGCCAGGTGACATCTGAACTAGGAACTAGGGATCAAAGGAAGGCATGCTGGGCAAACACAGTGCCCTGTCTGGCATTTTTCTACTGTATTGTGGGAGTATCTTTAAATTTTGATAAGACATAAGCTCTCTAAAGCATCAAATTGGGCTATGGGTATGTTTTTGTATATATAATCAGCCAATTGACAGACACTTACTGAGTGGCTACTAGGAACACACGTACTGACCCATATCCATGGGATATGGTGATGAATGAAATAGGCTCCTTGGTGAACTCAACTAGATCTTTTTAAGGGAACTGGAGCTTACGCTCTGTTGGAGAAGATAGATGGTAAATAAGTTTAACTGTGATGATTATTGCAAAGGAGAAATCAAGGATCCCATGGGAGTGTGTAACTGGAGTTGAGGTGGGCAGGCACCTAGAGGCAGAGTGGGGCAAGTTGTCTCAAAGAGCATTGCCGGGCCCTGTTGATACCCAGGTGTACTGCCTGGCTTTCACACCTGTATTTCATCAGCTTTGCCAGCCTTCAGGCCTTTGAAGGGCGACCATGGAAAATGAGTCTTAAAAATACAACAATCAGGTAATAAGTATATAGGGGGGTTTCTCCTACTTGTCATTTTAAGGAAAATTTAAGACCCCACCTTGGCAGGCTGGTCTGGCTTGCAGAGTCTGCAGAAGCTTTTTGACTTCATGAGACAGCGTCACAGGATGCCATACTTTAGGCCAAATCAAGGGTCACGACTTGGATAAACATTTGTATAGGAAATGTCTTCCCTCCGTCTGGTATAAAATGTTTCATAAAACAGCCTCACAGATCACCCTGTGAAAGCAGAATAGGCCAAATTCTATAATAAGTAGTAGTCACAGCATCTAGAGAGAAGAGGACAAGTACTCCTTCAACCTTTGCACCCATTCATGGCATTTTTCTTCAAAGTCTCAAATGATGATCAGTTCTTCTGGGATCTTGGTAACTTAGGCTGATTAGCCCCAAAGTAGTCCCTAGGTAGGTACAAGTGCATTTTGGCACTGAGGGTATCTATCCTCCACAGAAGCTATCCCCCAACTTCCAGCAGACACTATGATGACATAATTCATAAGAATTTGGTCTGACTATAATAAACAGTCACAGACATGGCTATACAATGTCTTGAGATGGAATACAAGCTATCCTTGGCAGCCTATTTATTCCCAAAGCCAATATATGAAAGGGCAAAAGCAGTATTCAAAGGAACACATAGGAAAGCTGGTCAAATTGGAGAGGTTTGGGGATACCTGATCCAAAATCTTTGCCTATGGAAGTGGGTGCCTGCAGTTGAGCTTGTTTCAGTTCCTTGTGAGGGAGCCCTCTGTTTAATTCCATGTAGCAACTTCTACAGATTGTAGAAACATGACAGAAGATGAATACTGCATTCATCATTTTCTTTTTCTATAGGCATTAGTTTTAAGTTTGCAATGATTTTACTTCTATATTCATTAATGTGAATCGGAGACTTTTATACAACTAGAATGGATGCAGGGTTATATTTATTAATAAGCAAGTCATAGCTTAAAAATATTCTGAATGTGGTAGTTGAAAAGTATTTTTTAGCAGAGAGCTAGTTGTAAGAGATATTCCAAAATACAATTTTATATATTAAACATTTCGAACCTTTTAACTTGCTTTTGTTCTCCATCCACCACAGCTGATTTAGATGCCATCCCAAGTGCTAAAGTACAAGAGCAAAGAATGGTAAGCAACCAGGTATAATTTTTCAAGTTAGTTTTGGGGGGATAAAAATCTTTAGAAATATGCTAAGTGAGTATTCAAAATTTGGGGTTTTTCAGGAATATTGAGTTTAAAAATGTAAATCTTGTCTCTTCAGTGTGGTGGGCAACTAGAGAAATGGAAACATATTGTGATGGCTAAGAACACAATTCTAGCACTAGGCTGTAGTCGCTTTTTAGCTGTGTGACTTAAGGCAAGTTATTTCATCTCTCTATGTCTCAGCTTCCTAATCTGTAAAATGAGGTAATAGCACTTAACCTCTGAGGGTGGCAGTAAGGATTAAATTAATATTTGCAAGGCACATAGAGACAGCCCTAGCATATAAGTTCTATGTAAATGTTTATTAAATAAAAATAGCTCCTGTTGTGATCATTAAGTGAGATAATACATTAAAAGCCCTTAGAGTAGGGCCTGGCCCATAATGAGTGCAGTGTGAGTGTTTGCTGTCATTAATATTAGCAGCAGTAGAAACAAGAGTCTATAATGTAAGCAGTGGTGAGGCCCATAAAGAAAATAAGCAAGGTAAGGGGACAGAAAGTTATAACTCTCATTCCTGTCCTGAGGAGGTGACATTTGTGCATGACAGAATAAAGGGACAGGATGAGCCGTTTTCATTCAACAAATATTTTTGAATACTTCTAATGGACCAGAAACTGTTCCAGGTGCCAGGTGTATGTGAGTAAACCAAAGGGACAAAAATCCCTGCCTTCTGAGGGCTTGCATTCTGTAAGGAGAGACAATAAACAAATAAAGTTGGTAGTATGTTATGGGGAAAATAATAACAGGGAAGGAGGCTGGGGGTACTGGGGAGGGAGGGTTTGCAGTTTGAAATACAGTGGGCATGGGGCCTCACTGGTTAGGTAACATTTGAGTAAGGACACCAGGGAGGGGGCCATGGGGAACAGCGAGGGGACATTCCAAGCAGAGGCCCTAGCGGGAGTTGGCCTGGCACACGTAAGGAGCAGCGAGGAGGCCGGATGGGCAGTGCCATGAGCAAGGGCTAGTTGAGGCAAGGGGGGCAGTGGATGACAGTGTGAGGCTGCAGGGTCCCAGAGCCTGTTCCAGGGCTTTGTCTTTGACTCTCTGCGTGTGATGAGAAGCTTCCAGCGTCTCTGAGTGGAGGAGTGACACGATCTGCTTGAGGTTTTCACTCAGCCACTGATGCTGCACGTTAAGAATAAACTACGAGGGACATGGACAAGAGGATCCTGCAGTAATCTAGGCAGGAGACAAGCTGGCATAGACCAGGGTGAGAGTGGCCGGAGTGGTCAGAAGTGGTTGGACTTATTTTGAAAGGAGACTTGATAGGATTTTTGGCATGCTGAAGTAGAGTGAGAGGAGTCAAAGACGGACTTCATGCTTTTTGGCCAGGAGTTGCTATTTACAGGTGGAAAAGTAAGAGAAGTAAATTTAGAAGTTGGGGGAGAAGATTGGGAACTTAGTTTTTAACATGATAAGTTTGAGGTGCCTGTTAGGCAAACTATTGGAACTGGTGAGTACACAGATATGAGAGTTCAGGGGAAAAGATGGAGATTAGAAATACAAGTTAATCTTCCTAGCATCTTGTGTTGTAGATAGTATTTTCCCCATTTTCAGATAATAAAAGTGAGGCTCAGCTAGGCTCTTATTTGGGTAAGGGCTACCAACTAGTAGCTGGGTTGATGCATGGTTTTGACCGATGATGATGATGATAATAATTTGCACACTCGACCTGTGCAAGGTGCTTGACATTTATTTGCTCTAAAGTTCACAAGGCAAGCTTATGCCTATTGTACATGAGGCAAATGATATTTAAAGGCTTATTATCTTGCCCATGGTCATACAGCCAAGTAAGCAATGAAGTCTAGATTTGAATCCAGGCTGGACTCCAGAGCTCCTACTTGTCCCTGAACCACATAGCCTGGTACACCTATTTGGGAAGACTCTGTAGTTTGGTAGGTTTCTCCTTATGTGACAGTCACATTTCTCAGATACTGAAATGTAACCAGGATTTTGGTTAAAATCCTGGAATAATAACAGCAGATTTTACTGAGTAGAAGCTCAGCATAAGCCAACATTTTATCATGGCTATTCACAAAAAACTAATAAATCCTGACTCCGATCTTAGAAATTGGATAATATGGAAAACACAGGATGAAATTGGGTGCCGTCGTGGAGAAGCTAAGGTTTAGGTGAACTTTGATCACTTTTCAGTTATGTGAAAGAAGGAATGTGATGTAGAGAAGTCGGACAACATGCATGAAGCACTAAGAATAACTAGTTGCAACCATTTGATTTAGCTGCTGTGATTATCATTACTATTATGCTAAAAAAGTCAAGAATCAGTGGATGGTAAGTGAAAAAGGAGATTTAAGTCAGTATATGGAAGAATGCAGTGTAAAAGAACTTTCTAATAACGAATTCAGTGTATCATTGCAATGCATTGCCTTAAAAATTAAGGGACAGCTCTTTGCTGGAGTGTCCTAGCAAAGCCCAGATGTCTGGCAAGAAGGTACGGAGAGGTGCAGCTGGATGACTTCAGGCTCCTTCTGGCATAAGTTGATACTAGTCTGTGGTGTTCAGTATGCTATGGGTAAACTTGTTATCTTTCATTCAAGAGCTCATGGTAAGCCCAATCCTAGCATTATTTTCCCCCCTCCTCTGTATACTGTGATATCTGTGCTGTGTCATCATGACAATTGCAGTCACGTAGGGCTGTTGTCTAAGGGTATGCCTCTCTCTCTCCCCCATGGGCCCATGATCTACTCCAGAGCAAAAACTCTTAATTCATCTTTGTATCCCTAGTTTGTAACATGGAAGAAATAGTGTTTTTACTATTTACTATTTATTGAAAGGATGAATGGATCTTGGCAGCGGCTTAGACTTTTAATGTTTAATTGGGTTCATTGCTTTATACTCTATTTGCAACAGTAGTAATGTGATCCTTTTATTGGATTTCAACTACCAGGGGACAGGAAAGAGTGTTCGGGAGTCAAATGTCTTTGCTTGCCAGAATCTCTAGTCCAGAGAGATCATGTCTTAATGCGGTCACTGTCTGGGCCAGGAGTTGTATGTGCTAAGGCTTTCCAGTATTTTCTGGGCTTTTAAGAGCTTATATGGTATGGGAGTCAGTCCTACGTCTATTCCTCTCCCACTTGTGAGGGGAACGGTGTGGAAACTTTTGCATTTTTTTTTAGTACAAATGTGTTGTTTTTCCACATTGAACAAATAAAAATAGTCATTAATATGTGATGTTCCTTTTAGCCCAGAGATGACACTAATGATTTCTTGAAAAACTCATTATTGGAATCTGATAGTGCTTTTATTGGTGAGTATATTTATTTTAACCTGCTAATGTTATATTGTTTACATGTTAAACAATATTGATATTTCTTTTACAGTGCCATTCTCCATACTTGCAAAACCTGTACTGTACTGGTAAAAAAAGGAATATTCTCTTTTACTGTTATAATGAACAGTTATCAAATATGACTTGCAAAGTTTTCAAAATCAGAATTACTGAAATGAACTTTAAAAGTCTTAGGAATAGTTGACGGAAAATCCTGCACACTAATGCTCTTAGGAGCTTTATTTGTAATAGCCAAAAATGAATCAGCCCAGGTGTCCTTCAACATGGTTAAACAAACTCCAGTGCAACTATACCATGAATAATACTCAGCAATAAAAAGGAACAAACTGCTGAAACATGTACTAATTTGGATGACTCTTCATGGAAATATGCTGAGCAAAAAAGCCAGTCCCAATAGTTGCATATACTATATGATTGCATTTATATGATTTTCTTTCTTTCTTTCTTTCTTTTTTTTTTTTTTTGAGGCAGGGTCTTGCTGTGTCATCCAGGCTGGAGTGCAGTGGTGTGATCCTGGCTCACTGCAGCCTCAACCTCCTGGACTCAAATAATCCTCCTATTTCAGCCTCCCGAGTAGCTGGGACTACAGGTGCATGTCACCACACCCAGCTGATTTTTTTTTAAATTTTTTTTTATAGGGATGAGGTTTTACTGTTGCTTATGCTAGTCTTGAACTCCTGGGCTTAAGCAGTCAATCCTCCTACCTCAGTCTCTGAAAGTGCTGCAATTACAGGTGTGAGCCACTATGCCTGGGGTTATATAGCATTTTTGAAATGGCAAAACTTCGAAGTTGAGAAAAGATTAGTAGTTGCCAGGAGTTGAGGGGCGAGGAGAGGTGTATAACTAGTTAAAAAAAGGCAACATGAGGGATCCCTGTAGATCCAGAATGGCTTAACATCTTGTTTTCCGGGGTTTGTAAACACAAACGTAAACAAGTAATAAAATAGTGGCCAGCCTCAGTGGCTTAGCCTGTAATCCCAGCACTTTGGAAGGCCGAGGCGAGTGGATTGCCTGAGCCTGTGGGTTCGAGACCAGCCCAGGTAACTTGGCAAGACCTCGTCTCTACAATAAATCAAAAATTAGCTGGGCATGGTAGCGTGTTCCTGTAGTTGCGGCTACCTGGAAGGCTGAGGTGGAAGGATGGTTAGAGCCCAGTGTCGATGCTGGGGTGGCCGTGAGTGTGGCACTGCACTCCAGCCTGGGTGATGGAGACTCCAACTCAAAAAAAAAAAAAAAGAAATAGCATAGCACCTATTACACACATGCAAACACAGGTGAGTACAGATGAAATGGTAAATTTGAATAAGATCTGTGGAATGTATCAGCACTAATATCCTGGTTGTGAGATTATAGTTACCATTAGGGGGAGACTGGACAAAGTGTATAAAGGATCTCTTTTATTTCTTGAACTGCATGTGTGTTGGAATAGTTCATTACACTAGACCAAAGATACAGCTGTCTGTCTTTCTGACTAATGGTCACTGCCAATGCTGTGTAGTCGTGACTGTGTTAAGCATTGCTCTAATGAATATAAGGCTGGTGATTTCAGTGCTTTTTTGACAAAAATCTTAAAAATTTGCGGTAAAATAATACACATAAACATAACATTTACCATTTTAACCATTTTAAAGTATACAGTTGAGTGGCATTAGTACATTTATATTGTGCAGCCACCACTACCATCTCTCTCCTGAACTTTTATCCTGAAAACTGAAACTTTTCATATTAAACAATAATTCCCTCTTCCTCGGGAGAATAATTATCTAACCCCTGGCAGCCACCATTCTACTTTCCATCTTCATAAATTTGACTACTCTAGGATCTCATATAAGAATATGATGATTCTACACCATATAAGTGAAATCATTAAGCGTTTGTCCTTTGATGACTGGCTTATTTCACTTAGCATATTGGCTTCCAGGTATCCACGTTGTATGATGTGTCAGATTTTCCCTTTTTTAGGTGGAATAATACCCCAATGTATGTGCCACACTTTATTTACCCATGTATCTGTTGATAGACACTTGAGTTACTTCCACCTTTTGGCAATTTTGAGTAATGCTATGAACCTGGGTGTACAAGTATCTGTGGAGTCACTGCTTTCAGTTGTTTTAGGTATATATCAAGAGCTGGAGTGGCTGGATCATATGGTAGTTGTTTTTAATTATTTGAGAATCACCATACTGTTTTCACAGCAGCGGCACCATTTTACATTCTCACCAACAGTATACACGTTCTCGTTTCTCTATAGCCTCATCAACATTAATGAGTTTGTTTTTTGATAGTAGCATCCTAGCAGGTGTGAAATGGTATCTCATCGTGACGCTGAGTTCCACTTCCAAAATGATGAGTGATGCTGAACATCTTTGCGTGCGATTAATGACCGTTTATATATTTTCTTTGGAGAAAAGTCTATTCTGGTCCTTTGCCAATTTGTGAAATCAGACTGCTTGGGGGTTTTTTGGTTGTTGTTTAGTTGTAGGAGTTCATTATATATTCTGGATATTAACCCTTATCAGTTATGTGATGAGCAAATGTTTTCTCCATAGTGGGTTGCCTTTTTGCTACTGTATTCTCTAATGCACAGAAACTTTTAATTTTGATGTAGTCCAATTTATGTTTTCTTTTGTTGCCTGTACTTTTGGTATCATACCCAACACACCACTGACAAATCCGGTGCCGTGAAGCTTTCCCCCTACGTTTTCTGTTAAGAGTTTTATAGTTTTAGCTTTTACATTTAGGCACCTAATATATATGAGAAAGAAACTGACAGAACAGCAAGGAGAAAGAGATGAATCCCCTATTATGGTTGGAGACTTCAACACTCAGAAATGAACAGATGCTATAGATAGAAAATCAATAAGGACATAGTTGAATTAAACAATGCCATCAACCAACTGGATATAATGGACATCGGTGGACTAGTAATAACAGCAGAACATACATTCTTCTCAAGCTCATCTCACATGGAACATTCACCAAGAGAGATTGCAATCTGGGCAATAAAACACACCTTAACAAAGGAGAGAAACCATACAATGTCTGCCTTCAGACCACAATGGAAATAAACTAGAAGTCAGTAGCAGAAAGATAACTGGAAAACAATCTCCACATACTTGGAGATTAAATACCTACTTCTAAATGGCACATGGGCCAACAAAAAAATAGGAAGATACTTTTAAAAATATTTTATCTAAATGAAAGTACAACTTCTCAAAATTTGTGGGATGTAGCAAAAGTAATGCTTAAAGGGAAATTTGTAGTACTGAATGTACACATTAGAAAAGTAGAAAGATCTAAAATCAGTTATCTGAGCTTCCATATTAGGGAACTAGAAAAAGAAGAACAAATTAAATCTAAAGTAAACAGAAGAACAAAAATTAGAGCAGAAATTAATGAAATTGAAAATAGGAATCAACAGAGAAAAATGAAACTAAGAGCTGTTTCTGAGAAGAGCAGTAAAATCATTAAGCTTCTAGCCAAGCTAGTAAGAGAAATAACATAAATTACTGTATCAAAAATGAAAGAGGAGGTATCACTATAGGCCCACAGACATTAAAATGATAGTCCAGGAGTACTATGAACAACCTGATGCCTACAAATTTGATAACCTAGGTAAAATCTACCACTCATTCATGGTAACTCAGCAGACTAAGACTAGAGTGAGTTTTCTCAACTTGATAAAGAATATCCACAAAAAACCTACACCTAACATTCTTTTTTTTTTTTTTTTAATAAGTTGGAGTCTC
>NW_007260485.1:1555144-1608473 GCF_000164805.1 Carlito syrichta
CCTCAGCCTTCCAAGTAGCCGGAACTACAGGCATGTGCTACCATGCCCAGCTAATTTTTGGTTTTTATCATAGAGACGAGGTCTCGCCAAGTTGCCTGGGCTGGTCTCAAACCCATGGGCTCAGGCAAGCCACTTGCCCCGGCCTCCCAAAGTGTTGGGGTTACAGACTGAGCCACCAAGCCCAGCCCCAGCTAATGTCAGGATATCCTCTCTCACTCTTCAACATCACACTGGAAGTCCTAGCTGATGCAAGAAGGTAGAAAAGGAAATAAAAGGAGTACTGATTGGGATAGAAAATAATAGAATTGTCTTTGTTCACATATGACATGATTATAGAAAATCTGAAGGAATCAACTAAAAAACTCCTGGAACTACTAAGCAGTTACAGCAAGGTTGCAGGATACAAGGTTAATATACAAAAGTCAGTCACTTTCCTGTATGCCAGCAATGACCAGGTGGAATTTGAAATTAAAAGCATAATGCCATTTACAGAAGCATTCCTCTCCCCCAAAACATAAGGTATAAATCTATCAAAATATAAGATCTGTTCTGAAGAAAACAACAAAACTTTGATGAGAGAAATTGAAGAACTAAATAAATGAAGCGATTCCACGTTTATGGACGGGATGACTCAATATTGTCAAGATGTCAGTTCTTCTCCACTTGATCTATAGATTCGATGCAATCTCAGTACAAATCTCAGCAAGTTATTATATCAACAAACTGATTCTAAAGTTTATATGGAGAGGCAAAAGAGCCAAAATAGCTAACAGAATGTTTAGAGAAGAACAGAGTCAGAGGGTGGTCACACTGACTTCATGACGTATGATAAAGTTATTGTAGTCAAGACAGCATGGCTGTGGTGAAAGAATGAATAAATATGTCAGTGGAACAGAATAGAGATCCCAGAAATAGACTCACACAAATATAGTCAACTGACCTCTGGCAAAGGAAAAAAGGCAATATGGTGGATTGCCTTTTCAACAAATGGTGCTGGAACAACTGGACATTTGCATGTGAAAAAATAAATTTAGATACAGACTTTAACACCCTTCACAAAAATTAACTCAAAATGAATCACAGACCTAATTATAAAACTCATAAAAGATAACGTAGGAGAAAATCTAGATGACCTTTGCTATGATGATGACTAAATTTTAGATACGACATCAAAGGAACCAATCCATGAAAGAAATAAGCTGGACTTTGTTAAAATTAAAAACTTACGCTCCATGAAAGACACTGTCAAAAGAATGAGAAGACAGGACACAGACTGTGAGAAAATATTTGTAAAAGACGTAATTCATAAAAGACTTATCAAAAATTCAACTTATTAAAAATTTTTGAGACAAGGTCTTGCTCTGTCTCCCAGGCTAGAGCGCCATGGCATGACCATAGGTCACTGCAGCCTTAAACTACTGGGCTCAAGCCATCTTACTTCAGCCTTTCGAGTAGTCAGACACCACCATCCCTGGTCCTTTTTTGGGGGTAGAGATAGGGTCTCACTATGTTGCCTAGGCTGGTCTTGAACTCCTGGCCCCAAGCAGTTTCCCACATTGGTCCCTCAAAGTACCCAGCCACAAAGAATCTTAAAACTAAACAATTAGAAAATGAAAAAACAAAACCCTAAAGACGGGCAAAAGACTTGCACACACTTCACCATACAGGTGAAAGCATATGAAAAGATGCTATCATATGTCATTAGGGAACTGTAAATTAGAACAAGATACTGTCACACAACTGCTAGACTGGCAACATTTAAAATAATGACACACTGGCAAGATATGGAGCAACAGGAGCATTCATTTGTTGCTTTTGGGAACACAAAATTGTACAAATTGTACAACCATTTGGAAGACAGTGTGGCAGTTTCTTACAAAAATAAACATATTCTTACCATACAGTGCAGCAGTTGCACTCTCTGATATTTGCCAGGGGAGCTGAAAACTTGTCTATAAAGAAACCTGCACACTGATTTTTATAGCAGCTTTATTCGTAATTGCCAAAAAAAAGTCTTTCAGGAGGTGAGTGGGTAAAGTGTGGTACATCCAGACAACACAGCATTAATCTGTGCTAAAAAGTTATGAGCTATTAAGCCATTAAAAGACATGGAAGAACCCAAAACTTAATTTGGAATTATAGAAAGCCTCATACCTTATTCAATAAAATGTATTTTTAAAACTATAAAATATATACATTTGGAGATTTTGAATATCAATTATATGGTCCCCAAAATATATAAAGACATTTTCAAAGTTACAAATGGTGATTCTGGGTATTCATTATATTACTGTAACTTTTCTTTAGGTATGCTTTTTTTCAAAAGAAAGAGTAGGGGGAAAACTCTGTACATGTAGTAGGCTATTCAACCCCATGGCCAAATAGGCTGTTGACCCACTAGAATAGCTGTAACCAAAAAGACTGATGGTCGACACACAAAGTGTTGGTGAGGATGTAGGGACCCTAGAACTTCTGCAATGTAAAGTGGCATAACCACTTTTGAAAATTGTTATTCAGAAGGCTGAGCAGCTGACCACAATACCCAGACTTTTCATTTCTATGATGTACACCAAAGAAATGAGAACGTATGTCCACATGGACCCTTGTATGTGGATGTTCATAGCAGCATTATTCATGTCTGTCAACTAGCAAATACTTGTCAGGGGGTAAATGCGTTGATAAAGGGTGATGTATCCATATAATAGAGTATTATTGAAACATGGTACAACATAGATAAACCTAAAACATACTACTGCCAAGTGAAAAGTCACAAAACATTATGCTGTAGAATTCCACTCATGTGAAATGTTAGGTAAGGTAAATCTGTTGAGACAGAGCAGATCAGTGTTGCCTGAAGCCAGCAGGTAGGAGTGGGGAGTGATTGCTATTGGGCACAAGGAAGCTGTTTAATGTGATGGAAATGCCTAGGTTTTAGTGATGATTGCACACGCTGTAAATTTACTAAATATCCCTTAACTGTAAACCCTTACAGTGTTATTTCATGGTTTGTGTAAAATCTTAGTAAAGCAATAAAAAAAACCCAGCTTCTTGGTTTAGCACTGGTTGAGAGTTGAAATGGTAGTGAGACTCCTCCCTCCTGTGGCCCTTTAGGTGCTTACGGCGAGACGTATCCTGCCATCGAGGACGATGCCTTCCCTCCGTCATCTCAGCTGCCCTCTGCGAGGGAGCGCCGGAGGAACAGATGGAAAGGACTGGACTTGGTGTGTGTGAGATGTCTTCTTTTGTCCTCCCTCTTCAGTTTAAGACTGAGAGGTCTGGGTTCTGACCTTGGTCAAATGTGTGTGGTGTCTAGCGAAAGAAAGAGCACTCGCTTGAAATGAGGCAGATGTGGCTCTGAGCCTAGTAGGCTCTACCACCACTTAGCTGGATGACCTTGGTGGCTCATTAAACTCTGCTGCTTTGGCTTCCTCCAGGTAATAATGTTTTTCTCCTGGGGCTGTAAGTAGCTCTGCATCCCAGCCTTCTTTTTCCCCCTGAAGAACACAGGGATTTCAGAAGAGGTGCAAGAAACAGCTGATGCCATCAGAAAATCTGTGATACCCTCATAATGACCTAACTCTATGACGTGGGCATCATCTCCATTTTGGTTAGATGTCTTGCCCAAAGTCACACGAGCAAGGTTAGGATTCAAACCCATGCTCTCACCGCTGCTTTTTAGAATACAGCCAGTAAAAAGTATAGGCTTTGGAGTCCTTGGTACTTTGGTATTGTATTTTGTCTATTCATTCAACAATTGATATTTGGGCTTTTTATGATGCTATTAATGTTCATGTACAGGATTTTTATTGTTTTCATTTCTCTTGAGTATATACCTAAGATTAGAATTATTCGGTTATACATTCACTCTACATTTAGCATCTTGAGGAACTGCCAGACTGTATTCCAAAGCAGCTGCACTCTTTGGCACATTCCCACCAGCAGCATAGAAGGCTCAGTTTCTCTATATCCTGGCTAACACTTGTCTTTTTGATTATAGCCATCCAGGGGGTGTGAAGTGGTGTCACTGTGGTTTTGAGTTGCCTTTCCCTAATGATGTTGGACATCTTTTCGTGCTTATTAGTCACTTGTGTATTTTCTTAGAAGTTATGTCTATTCAGATCCTTTGCCCATTTTCAAATTGAGCTTTTTATTGTTGACTTGTATAATACCACAGTATCATGATTACTGTAGCTGGACTGAGTCTTAGCCCCTGCTGTTGTTTTTTTCTTTTGCGTCCTGTTATTTCCAAGCTTTATCCAGACTGGCTGCATTTTTATGTCATCATGAAGGCTGTAGCTTATTCTTGACTAAGTCATCTGAGCCTGCATGGGTAAACACAGGAGTCAGGTGATAAATACTCCACATTTTCATTTTGTTTTGTTTTTCTCATCACCATGTACATTTACAGAGGGCAAGATGATGCTTTGATTTACCAGTTCATTCTAACACATTTTATGTTAATGACCGTTTCTGATGTTGTTTTCTAACTATAGGATAACAGCCGTCCTAATGTACCACCAGATGGTCTCTCCTTAAAGTCTGTATCCAGCATAAATGTGGATCAGCTCAGAATGAGAAATGAGGAACGGATGCGAAGACTGAATGAACTTGAGCATAAACCTATCCATACAGGTAACTGGCTGCACTGAATGGCCTACAACAAAGCCTGTGTCAGCACATCAGCCTGCTTACAGGGAAGTCTCCACCGGTGGCTGGCAATAGATGGCATCGGAGTTGTGAAGTCCCTTGAGCTGTATGGCCCAGGATGCAGTAATTTTGCAGCACAATCAGAGCTCAGGATTAAGTGTGCATCCGATTTTTTTCTGCCAGAGAGGAGGGTACCCATGTTAGAGTGGATTCTAAACAGATACAATAGTTTTTGTTTCAGCAGGGAAAATGCTGATTAGTATGGTATAGTATTTTTACTTAATGAGGTGAGAGATGACCAGAAGTTAACTTTAAGATTTTGAGTCCTTTAAATGGCACATCTGTTGCAAATCCGTATATTACAAAGACAGTTTTTACCTTCTTTCTTGTATTTCTACACCATAGCTAGTCTTCTCATTGTGAGTGGACTTTCATGATTCGCAGGTGGAGCCTAGGCAGGAAGATTCTATAGGTAAATAATGAGTTCCCCTGCTAGTCCTAGGCTATTCCCCCCACCCCCCGCCCTTTTAAAAAAATATCAGTGCTATTAGTTAGATTCTGGGATAATGAGACAATTTCATATTAGTAATAATAATATTCATTTTAGAAAATAGGGTGGTCTATTTGGAAAACAGACTTTGTTAAGATACCTTACAATAATCTAATAGCAGTTTTCTTAAGATATTCTTAGAATCCTACATTTAAGACTGTTAGTTTAAAACTGTACTCATATAACTCTGAGCAGTGAAGGTATGATGTGTTCTGATAGTGATAATTCCATACCAAACATCAGCAGATATGGTAAAACTGATGGACAGTATTTTCCTAACATACCTGGAAAAATGTGGAATAGTGGGATGGGATGTCTTCTAACTAGCTGAAAGGCATTTTCTTTTCAGTTTTTTTTTTAGAACCATCAAACTGAATTAATATTTAACAGGAGTGAGTATATTTGACAGTAGACAGAGTATTTTTAAGAATCTACTTACTCAGAAGGTTTTTTACTATCTAAACTGTTTTTAACATTGTCCTTTCACACAGGAACTTTTTGGTCCGATGTGGATTGATTGCACATTAAACTGATTGCACATATTCCTTTGCTGGGCTAATCTTCACAGACCAGCGGATATAATTAAAAAAAAAAAAAAAAAAAAAAAAAAGAAAACTGACATCACAGGGTAGGAAGACAGATTTTCCTATTATTATATCTACTAATAAGTAAAATACAGATATGAAGTTGAGTACAAATTCAATTACATAAAGAGCTACCTTTTTTTTTTTTTTTTGAGTTGATGATGTGACCTTCTTAGATGAGGTGTAAGACTGGAGGTAATTTCATCCTAACTAGTGCTTTCCCCGAATGACTTAATTTTCTTATAGCAATGTATTCCCCAAACCTTGCTAAATTAAAAAACACTTTTATGTATATCATTAGGATGTCGGAGGTCACAAAGTAAGATCGCCTACGTTCCTCCAAGTCAACTTAATGTTGGTGGAGCCTCACCTTTGAATACTTTGAATCCCTTTGATAAACACAGAATCCGGATTCTCTGGCTGCTAGTGCCATGGAGTCAACTTACTCATTTGATCATATTTTTGTTTCACCAGATTAGCCTCTTCCCGCCTCTAAAATAGAGGGTGAACAAAAACAATACCATTTAGGACACAATACTGTGGGAAAGGCGAGTTGTAGTGAGTTGTGTTATAGAAGACCTGTGTTCCCATCGCCCATCTGCCACCTTTGTTATCTGAGTCGTGTGTCTCTGCTTCCTGTAGATGACGAGAGTTCACTGGTTGACCCTGACGACATCATGGAACTTGTGGGGGATCATGGGTCAAACTCTGTAGCCACTGAGCCCTGGCTCCGCCCCGGCACGTCCGAAACGCTGAAGCGCTTCATGGCCGAGCAGCTGAACCGGGAGCAGCACCAGGTTCCTGGAAAACCAGGCACTTGGAGTTGGCAGGGCCTGTCGACCGCACATGGCTGAAATAAAGCTGCAGTTGTGCCTTTTAAGGTGAAAGGATTGGTGAATCTGTATCTTTAATATTATATGTCCTCCTTTAGGCCCTACCTGGAAGTTAATTACTTTTGTTCCATCTGTCAAGTGTACCTTTTCCATGATGATTGGTTTATATAATAGAATTGTATAGAACTATTTTTGCACAATTTTGTGATAAGTCAGAGTGGGAAGGAACTCTTCGATTGAACTACCATATGTGCATTATATTAAATTCTGCTTGTCATTAAGATAAGGTAAATAAAACTTAGTGTCTTGCCAGTACTGTAAAACCAGAATTTTGTTACATGCACAATTGCCATTGTTATTCAAAATCAAATCTGTTGTAGCTGTGATCATTCCAGTTGCTGTGTAATGAGGAAATCAAATGTGCTAGTTATTTTCATACCATTTATAGCTACTGGTTCAGTAGAAATGATGGGAGCCGTAACTGATTTTATTCCCTTGAGCCATACACTAAATGTCACGTCTATTTTATTTTTGTGCCAATGAAGATGTTGTCTTAAGTTACTAATTTATATGACTTAACTACTTCTTAATAGAAATAAATTTTTATTTTTATTACTAATGTCTGTTTCTTACTTTAATTAGACTTGAGCTTTCTAACCAGGTTTCCAGAGGTTGAGAGAGGTAAAAATATTCAGGGGTCAAGGGCAAAGACCGAATCTTTGCTCCACCACTTCGGACTCAACCCTTGGATAAATGAGTTAGTTCTTCTAATCACTCAATAAATGATACTCTGAAAAGGGAGAGATTCATTCGAATCCTGGAAAAGAATTCTGACTTGGATTAGAATCTTTAGCCCCATGACAGCTGAGAACAGTTTCTAAGCACTGCTTGTCGAATGTTTTCTCTGACATAATTAATAGTAGACAAGTAGGAATAGTAGACAAGATCAGATGAGTTTGCCATAAATTTCTGATATATTTTGAGTTTTTGCTGCACGTGAATTTTATACTCAATTTTTCTAATCTAAAGATTTTCTTTTAAACTTCCCAGTCGTGCGAAGCATGTACCCTTAGACAAGGCGGCTCCCAGCTCTAGCATCCAGCTGGGCTTGGACGGAGCTGTGTGTAATAAATACAGTGCACTTATAAACACATTAATGGTTCAGTATCTGTTCATGAACTAAGAGAAGTGTGACAGTAAAGACCATACTGTTCCTGTTTTTTAACTCAACCCCCTTAAGTGATTTGACATGTTCCGTTTTCTTCCGATGTCTTGTACGACACAACATGAACTGACTCCTAGGACACACAGTATCATTGCAAACTGCTCCTAAGAAAACCTTAGCTCTTCAGCATTCAAATAGTGTAGGATAATTTATGCTGGGTTATTAATAAATACACAAAATACTTAAAATGATGACTCTCCTTGACGATGAGAGTGTGTGAGGCAGGATCTAATGACAGAAGCTGGAAAGAAAATATCAGATCAAAAGAATGCTGAATTTGTAGTTCTGGCCGAAAACCTCCTTTCCATAATTGTTTGGCTTTTATGAAAAAACAATAGAATAAATGAAACATGGGGCTGTGGGTTATGCAGGTTTTGACTGCACTGATGAAATAATTCAAAAACTTTATTGACCTATAACCTGATTAGAATATGCCAGATGAGAATCAATATTGTACAGAAAGTTGTACAGAATTTTTTACATAGAAAACTTTACATCTGTACCATATACATTTTATCCATCTGAAAAAATTTTCTACATCCACTGTTAATACGGAATGCTTGACAATCTTGTCTTTCAACCATCAGAGCACAATTCACAGTATGAATACATTTCCAGTAAGTCTAACCTCCGCAAACCATGCCAGATTTGTTATTTTAATATATTCAACATTAGATTCTGTACATAGAGTAAAATCTACATCAAGCCCCACCACCCAAAAGAAAAAGTGACAGCAACTAGGTTCATTTTGCAGTGATTCAAGTTTCGGTTCATGAAGAATCATATTCTATTTTAACGGCTCATCTTTAGAAGCCCTAAGAGAAATATTTTACAGGTAGTTATTGTCAGCAGGGATATTTTCTACCTTTTTTTGTTCCCTGTTGTTGTTCTTGACAACCACAACAACTTCTGGGTATACTGAAGCCTCAAAATTACCACCCCCCCAAAAGGGCAAAACTAAAAATCCCCACAAAATAAAAAAAAGTTCAACCCAAATCTTTAGTGCATTTGACAAAATATTATGGGTATTTAGCAAATGAATAAGAAAATAAAGAAATAAAACAGTGCAGGAAGAACTATATAATGTTTAAGATTTTTATATTACAGACCTGCATCTCTGTACATTTTTCACAGAAGGATGATTACCAGTATCTCAGATAGCCTGAGTGTGCAAAAATCTTCAGAGTAAGAATACCATAGTTGCTAAATATCTTTTTACCATGAACAATAATTTCTTCTCCCCCCACTCCCCAGGTATAAACATTTTATCCTTCAAAATACAGCTCTCCTGAGTTGTACTTCTTGTAGAAGTCCAATCTTTACATCTATAGCTCTTTGGGTAAGTTTTACTTCCACACCTGCCAAAAATATGTGGGGCTCTTCCTGCCATGGAGGACAGGGAGGGCCCATGAGCCTTAGCTGACACCATTTAAACAGGATTCTGCTCAACATGAGCCCAGCATGACACATGGAATCCACCAGAATACTAAGGGGACTAGAGAGTTGCAAGTTGGAGTGATGGTTCTAAACATCTTTATCAGTAACTCTCAGACACTGCAATTCAGAGAAATCACTTTTCAGGTAGGAAACCTCAGCTCCGGGGTCCTTTTAAAGAGCAGAGGGATGTAAACGCCAACAGAAAAATATTAAGTTCTCATCATTGCTTGTTTATTCCAAGTTCCTGTTCAGGTGGTTGTGATATCTGAAAAACTACTCCAATTCGCAGAAAAAATCTTCTAAGAACAGCACGAAGTTCAGGAATCAAGTCAAACTGCATAATTTCACATAAGAGAGGGTAGTAGAATGATGCATGAGCTTTAAACTGGGAGGAAAATGAATTCTCCGTTAGTGTGTGCACTGCAAACTACAGAGCCTAAAACTGCCAATGGAGTCTAACCACTTTGGGGCATGCCCTGATCACAGAAGACAGAAGAAAGGAAGTCTGTATCATCAGGCTGTGATTCTGTGCTTATGGAACCCAGAGTTTGAGAAGTATCTAGAGATTCGCTTAATACAAACACTACTCAGTTCTATATCCTGACTTTGAAAAACATTTTCAAAAACATTTCGTATCTTTGACAAACTTCTAGTCACTTAGCATTGTTTTTCCTGGGTAATGAGCAAAAAGCTAAAGTTAACTTTTTATAAGATGGGTTACTGGAATTACATCTTTTGTTTGTTAAATTAAAATTTTAAGTTTTAGGGAAAATTCCACCTTATACTGCAATTAAACATTCTCCAGGCAAAGCTATGTATACTTCATATGCATCGCTCAACTTACAAGCTTTCACTACTTTTGCTGTAGTTTCTGTATCTCTGAAAACTGGCTTTCAACTTACAAGCTTTCACTACTTTTGCTGTAGTTTCTGTATCTCTGAAAACTGGCTTGTAGCCTATTCTCTCTCCTTTCCTACCCTCTGCACCCCTCAAGATGCAAGGAAGCAGTAGGACATACCCTGAGAAAGCCAGCTGTGGAGTAAGAGGAGGGTTTCAAGACCGTCTTGGCCACACTGCTGCTGGTGGCCTTAGGTATTTCTCCAAGCTCTACACAGCCCGTCAGTCCCATGGAAACGCATCTGGGCACAAGGCATGTGACTTGGGATGAGCATCTGCCTCCATGGGTGCCATGGTTGCACATATCAGGCCACCAGACTAGGCATTTTAAAATCTATTCAGTGTCACAACAGAACAACCCGTTTCCTTATACGTGAGCTGTGAGTTGCCCTATTTTTTCAAGGGTAACATGTACATTTTTGAAAACTTTAAACATGCATTTATAATTATATATTTGTATTTTGTCTTTACTTCTACTGGTTTAACATTATAAAATGAGCGCATGGCCTACTCACTAGGGACTCTGGGTTGCATGAAACCACTAAATGTGCCAAAGGAATGGCCGCAGCTGGCGCCCAGGCCCAGGGACAGAGGCAGCCTGGAGCAGGGGGTGGACTGCAAGGCTGCAAGGTGGCTGGAAAGCAGCTAACAGAATGGGGCAGGAGGGGAGACTCCCAGGGTCAGCACGAGAACTGCCATGTGGGGGGATCCTGGGAGTTTGCCCAAGGGTCCCAAGGGATTCTGCATCCTCTCCTACTGAATCCCCCAGAGAATCGCTAATTAGATAACAAAGCTGGGTCAGGAGGGAGAAGACTGCCACCTGGCCTGCTTCGGAGACCTCCTGGGCAGTGCCTGGGGCCCAGCTTCCCTGCCTCAGGACTCATACTCACCATGCAGTCAGGCCAGAGATGCCAGGCAGATACAAAGCCTCCTACTTACCCTGTTATCACTTATCTTTAGAACTTTAGTTAGAAACAACAGCAGCAGGTTAGTCCAGGCTTCCCGATGGCTTTCTGATGTTAGAGTGAGGAAGTAACTTAGTGCTTCACTGCAGACACTGCAAAAGAAAAGGTTTCCTTTTATGTTACTTTGCATGCCTGCTGGTCGGTTTATTCTGAGAAAGAACAACAGTGAATACAGCTGTGAACACTATTAAAGAACTTGTTCTAGCCCATCTGTTTACACTAGCTGGGGTGTCAACAAAAACATTTATCTGATTTTCAAGATAGGAAGAAAACCAAGCAGACTTTAAAAAGCCATTGCAACTTATCAGGAAACCCACAATTTCTAAGTTTCACTGAATTCAAAACTTCCATTCGGTAGGCAGCACAGGCACAAGCTCGTGAAATCTGAGTGGCTCTTTCCCCTTCCCTGATTGTGAGGCCTTAGGCCCTTCTGGGTCTTGATAGTCTTGTTAATAAAATGGGAGAACAGAGACACCCAGTCTCTTAAAATCACCCGTTCTCTTAAAATTTTTAAATGTACTTAACTGGTCTTAGAATAGCAATTCCTCAAAAGTAGATACAAAATACAATGCAGATAGCACTATTCTTTCTGAATGGCATGTTTCATCTTTAGCCTGAGTTTATATTTTAGTTTTAAGGAGAACAGAAAAAAGAAACACCAAGAAAAACCTGAAATATTTTTTCAAACCAAATGCAGGCAGGCAAATTTTCACTTTCATAAATGACTGTCCTATAAAAACGAGACTATTTTATGGCACCAGAAACACCTAAAAATGATATTATAGCTTGAAATTTTAAGAAGCAAAGCTTTCTCCTTTGTTCCATATGCTAGATATGACCTGTTCACACGTCATCAGTTGTACAAAGCGCATATGCCTGTAAGATTATTTAACTTTCACAATCTCTCTGTGAAACAAGTATCCAGGCCCCAGAGCTCAGCTAGCTGCCTGGACCTGCCAGCGCCCCCTTCCTTTCCTGCTTCATGCAGGTCAAATGCAGAAGTCAGCCGAGAGTCTTACTTCAAAAGCCTCTGCTGGACCTCCTCCCAGGCGCTAACCCGGCTCTCATCCATGTACATCCGGAAGAGAATGCGCAGCCCACAGGCCAGGCTGCTGGTCTCCTGCTTCAGAAGGTTGGGTTTGGACTTGCCTTTGAAGCCTGTGGAAAGGGGAAGTTTCTCGGATGAGTTTGGGAAGGCACCATATACCAAGGCAGAAGAACCTGTGCAGAGGCACATCTCGTGTGCATTTAGCGTGGGCAACTGCTGCTGACAAAGCAAAGCTGCCTTGGCCACAGCAGCCTGCGCCCAGGCTCAGGAAGGTGATTACCACGCTGAGAAGTCCCTTCCCTTTCAAGCTGGGGTTATAAAACAACTCATGGCTGGAAAAGTGGATCCCTTCAAGGGAAACTGCACTTGAAGCCCCACAGACAAAGCTGTAGATGGCGTGGCTGCTCTGCTCGCAGATGGGCTCCCAGATAAACAGGCTGGCACCCGTGGGTGAGATGGCTTTAACTGCCAAAAGTCTGAAGGGTCCAGTGAGTGTGGAAAGAAGGAGCCTCTGGTCACCTCTGCAGGAATAGTCCCACTCGAATGGTGGCCACAACTTGAGTTGAAGAAAAGGGAAAAGTACATACAGACTACTCTTTCTGAAAAGTAGGTTGAAAGGGAGAAGAACGAACAAAGCCATTTTAAATAAGCAAACACAAGCACCTGATACAGTGTTTTGATAGCGTTTGATGTTCAATAAACGTCAGCTCCCTTCTGTATCCTTTTCTGCCTTACTCTGTTATCCCTCACTCTCCTAGCACTCTTTGTACCTAAAGAGCACCGAGTAATTTTTTTTAAGAGTTGGGGTCTCGCAGTTTGGCCAAGGCTGGAGTACAGTGGTGTGATCACAGCTCACTGCAACCTCAATCTCCTAGGCTCAAGTAATCCTCCCACCTCAGCCTCCTGAGTAGCTGGGACTACAGGCACATGCCACTGTGCCTGGCTCTATTTCTTAAATAAAAAAATTAACAATGTCAGTTTATAATACAGCTTATTTTTTGTTTAAAATTTCTAACTTGTTCTAAAACAAATATACCTGTCAACCCAATACCGTCAGCTCCATTCTGAGCTATGACAACTCTCAGCGAACACAGAGAAGTCATTCAAATACACAAGCCAGGTTTTATGTGTGGGACCTTCACACACTTTTTTCTTCATAAAAGGAAAGCTTTTATTATGCTGTGTCGACAGGAAGACCCAAGCAGGAGCAAACAGGATGGAAGAACAACTGGTCAAATAAAAGTTAACGGGATTGAATGAGGAGGGAGCAAATCCACCCAACGAGTTACCTGGCCTTCTGTAGCCCAGAAAAAGACTTGGTTATTAGATTAACTATTATCATTATTATTGTGAAGGTCAAAGTACCTACAGTGACACGCACAGACCTAAGGCAGACAATCAGTGAGTTCTGAGAAACGTACATATCTGTTCCACATCCCTCAACAGTGAATGTTAAAGGCCGGTGTGGCTTACCTGCTTTCCACAGAGCAGTTCTCTGTTCATTGTTGGAATTAAATGCTTTTGCAAATCTATGTGACTCTAGTAAGCAGTCCAACAGCTTAAAAAGTTGTTGTGATGTTAAAAAGCGGTACATCCCTTGGTCTTGGGTATCAACTCGAACATCAAAGTCCACCGCATCTCTCTTTGGAAAACAAACCACCACAGCATATATACACAGACACGATAATTTTAGTAAATTTAGAACACAACGTTCCCCAAAGACCAATTTCATAAGAAGGCCATAGATACTCAATGTGCTTGATCTTAACAGAAAGCAGGGGAAGGCTGACCTTCTGAAATGCACCAGCGTCCCCAAGCAGTGCCTCCCCTGAGCCTAGCCCCGGCTGGAACCAACTCCCCACCGGTCCTGCACTCTTCAGCCCCTCATCCTCCCTCCCTTCTCTCACCCAGTGTGGAGTCCATGCACATGATTTTAATTACTCTCATCTCTTAACTCCTCTTTGTAGCAACTAGTGAGCAAGACTGCACTCCACGTCTGACCCACACAGCCACGACTGGAGAGAACAGAACGGCTTCTCTTCCCCCTGTGGGCCCTGGTGCTGCCCAGCACTCCGCCGATGCAGCCCTAGTCCCCGTGTGAACTGGCCTGGTCCGTGTTCCTGGACAACCAACATGTGTTTCCACTTCTCAAATGCCTAAATCGCTCTTTCCACCCTCACATGTGGATGACTTTTCTTCCCATCTCAGGAACATACCAGAAGCAGCAGAGGAGATTCCCACAAGCTCCTACACGAAACGTACCAACCTTCCTGCATCCGTGACCCATATCCCTGACCCTCCCCTGCTGTGACCGGAAGCTCTCTGGGTTTTTACCCCATGCAGCTCCCACTCTGCATGTGGTGCCATCCTCAGTCACTCGAAATTATGGTGCAAGCAACTGCCCTTCTTGCCTGCACTTGGTCTTTCTCTCTCTACTAGAAAGCTCTCACCAGTGAACATGCTGCCACATCACCACTCAAGAGAACAAAACACAGCAAACTCCTCTCTTGACCCCCTCACGTTCCTCCAGCTACCACTTCATTTCTCTTTGCCCCTTCACAGCAAAACTCAAGACATTTGTCAACATTTACCATCACCAAATCCTCTCCTCTCTTGGACTCATTACGATACTTTTGCCCTCAGTCTTAAAATTAAATACACTGTCAAGGTTGCCCAAATCCTCCAAATGGAGGGCGATTCACAGATGGAACATCACATGACCTATCTAGAGCACTTAATAGCACTCAATCGCTTCCTTCTTAAAGCACTTTCTTCATCTGACTTTTAGGACAACAGACTCTGCTCCCCAGCCCCCATTATTCTCGTCCTTAGTCTCTATCAGCTGGTTTACCTCCAGGAGCTACAGAGGACGAGGTCCCCGTGACTCAGTCCTTGACCCTCCTCTCTGTTCTAGCTACACTCATGACTTCATGATGACATCCAGGGTCAGGGCTTAAAAAGACATCTATATGATGAAGACCCCCCAGTTACATCTACGGTAAAGCCTAGACTGATACAGCGAACTTCCCACTCACACCCAAAAAAAGCAGCTGTCCTGCCATTCTCTCACCTGGGCTGCAGCTAAGTTTTCCGCATCTTCCTTCTTACTTGTGGCTGGGAAGAACACGATGTTGTCGATAGTCTGGATGAGTTCCAGCTGCACAACACATTTAATCAACAGGGCAGCAAACAATTTTTGTTCTGGAAATTCTGTGAGGAAACCCCCCCCAATGCACATGCAAACAAAAAATTATTTTGAATCCTCTATAATTTCTATGACATTACAATGTTAATAAGGAAACATTACTACGTATGCACACATCACAATGAGAAGAACACACTGCTTTTAAACATAGGCACTACTCAGTAAAAGTTCAATGGGTATTTACAAAAGCCTTAGAAAAGTAATTTTTTCAATAAAAATACTCTACATAATTTCGAATAGTAAGTATGTTCAAGATGGTTCTACCGCAAGTTTTTTAAGTTTCAGGTTACTTTCGAATAAAATGTAAAAAAAATGGATGAAAACCTAAAATTTAAAGAGCATCTACTGTAAACCCAAGTCCGACCTCTAAAACAGGGACTATAAAAACCCGTGCTGTAAGAAAACAACAGGAGCCAGATCTCCATGGGACAGGAAATGCGGGGCAGCCAAGACTTCTGACCCGCACATGTTTTATGTGGATCCAGAGGAGCAGTAATGGCTGAAATTACCTCTTATTTTCAAAGGGGTCCATTGGCAAAGAAGCCTATAAAAAGTCAAGCTAAATGCATTACTACAAAAGTAATCCAGCTGCAAAGTAACTAAGTGCTCCCCACATTCGCATCAGTCACAACATGGCTACACATCTCTAGCCTGAGCAAATGTGCTCAACAGGGCATTTCTTCAATCCACCAGCCTATAAGAACACACTCATGGGAGAATGTTCCATTTCATTGACCACGCTAGCTAAGCACGAGGTTATAAAAGAGGATTCAACTACTGAGATGCTGAAACAGGGTGGCAGCACTGACATCTGGCCCCAGGCAGCCCCAGACCATGAGGAAGATCTCGAGTTCTCAGGGACAGCTTTTCTAGGGAGTCTTCCAGAAGGCAGACTACTGCCCAAAGGGTGCTGTCTATTAACTAGTCTGGGGCAATGGCTCAAGTGCTTACAACCCCTCAGTTTCTTTCTACTGTGTAAAAAGCATGTTAACCAGTCACAGTAGTTCACACCCGCAATCCCAGCACTCTGGGAGGCAGAGGTGAGAGGACTGCCTGAAACCAGGGGTTCAAGATCAGCCTGGCAACTTGGAAAGACTTCTTAATAAATAAAAAATTAGCCGGGTGTGATGGCACGTGCAGTTCCAGCTACTAGGAAGGCTGAGGTGGAAAGATCGCCTGAGGTCGAGGTTGCAGTGGCCCTGAGCATGCTACTGCACTCTGGCCTAGGCGACAGAGTGAGACTCAGAATGAAAAAAAAAAAAAGGCTTTTACTACAAATTCTCTGGCACCAATTTGTGAAGTTAAGTTCATGTTTTTGGTATTTGGGGAGTATAAAACATAACTTATTTAGTACAATTTATTCTTATTGGTCATTAATAAAGGTTCATTTCCAGATCTTTTTTTTAGAAATGCTGTTCTATTTAACATTTGGTTCTTAGTACTAGATCTCAAGTTTAAAAACAAGGCTGGGTGCAGTGGCTCATGCCTGTCATCCCAGCTACTTGAGAGGTCAAGGGAGGAGGATTGCTTGAGGCCCGGAGTTTGAGACCAGCCTGGGCAACATAGGGAGACCATATTTCTAAAAAGAAAAAAAAAAAAAAGCCAGGCATAGTGCCAAGCACCTATAGTCCTACCTACTTGGGAGGCTGACACAGGAGGATCGCTTGAGCCCAGGAGCTCAAGGATGTAGTGAGCTATGATCGCACCACTGCAATCCAGCCTAGGTTCACTTCTTCATTCAAGTTATAAACACAACTCAGTTCCTGGGGCAAGACACTCCTAGTAGCAGTAGATGGTTAATGAGATGTAGTCTCATCAGTTACAACACAAGTGTCTCACCAGTATTAAGAGAGTCCAACAGGGCTTCAGACACTCCAGAGATGCCACGTTTGGCAGACAAAGCTGTACTCTAAAACAGGGAAGCTGAGCCCCTCTATGCTTTCTGGTGCCCTTTGAGAACTGGGTGAGAATCCTAACTAGGGTCTCCCGAGCAAGGGTCAGGCAGCATGTTTCGGTACATTATTGGTTTGGGCAAATTTCACTTATGACAAAGCTTGGCACTGCCAGGGTTATATTAGTTACCATTTCACTGGGTCACTGTATGACAGAGAGCAAAGTTAAGCAGTTTTTGACTACATGGGACTGTAGGTACTGAATGAGACAGAGCAGTGGTGTTTTCTGAAAGTGTGCAGAAAACATGAGGCAGCGGCCCTTCAGACTCTAGTACTAGGTCCATGCTGTGACTGTGTTCTATGAGTAGGAGAGAGTAGATGGCAGCTGGCCTCCTCACCCAATAGAGCAACTACAACCTGTCCACCAAGTGAAAGGACTCATGTGACCAGGGTGGCCCCATGTTTGTTTCCCCCCCAGCTCCATCTGTCCTGAGTTATCTCAGGATGAACCTCACCTAGAAACTTCCAGGGAAGCGAGAATGAGATGCCTGGCATAAGGACAGCAATGTGAGCCCACAGCTCAGGATAGCAGGAAAGCAGAGGCCTTGCCCCAGGAAAAAAGTTATTTCCAGATAAACCACCAAGTGAAAACTTTCTCAGTCTTGGGCAGAGAATGAGACTATGAGAGTAGTGAGTAGATGGGGGTCTAAGGATATGTATTCTTATCAATTACAACACGAGCGTCTCACAGGTGTTAAGAGCTTCCATTAGGGCTGCAGACACCTTTGTCTTGGAGCTCTTCTGTCCTTTCTTGGTGCGGACTGAAGCTGCATGGATTCCTACATGAACCATTCTGTTCTCCTGAGAACTGGAATGAAAATGCCAATGGGCCATTCACCACCACCTATCTGCCCTTTAAGATGTTAGTAAGATATAGTGACTGAAGCTAGAAGCTTCTTTCAAGTAGGATAACAAAGCCTGTCTTCTCTCAAGAACTGTAAGCACCTATGGTTAATAGAAAATTCCTAGGCCAGGTATGGTGGCTCACGCCTTTAATCTTAGCACTTTGGGAGGCTGAGGTAGGGATTACTTGAGCCCTGGCGTTTGAGACCACCCTGGGCAACATAGTGAGACTTTGTCTCTACAAAACAATAAAAAAAATTAGCCGGGTATGGTGGTGCACATCTGTAGTCCCAGCTACTGGGAGGCTGAGATGGAAGGACTGCCTAAGCCCAGGAGGTTGAGGTTGCTGTGACCTGTCATAGTCGTGATCATGCCACTGCACTCCAGCCTCAGTGACATTAAAAAAAAAAAATCCCTGAAAAAAATAAAGTAAAAAGGATTGATGATCTAAATACAAGAGGTTAAAAAAAAAAAAACTCTTAAATTTTTATTCCCCAACACTAGGGAAAAACCTTCATGACCTTCGGTTGGACAACGGCTTCTTAGCTATGACACCAAAAGTATGACCAATGTAATTTTAAAAATTGTATTTCATCAAAATAAAAAGCTTTAGTACATCAGAAGACATTACCCAGAAAGGAAAAGATGATTTACAGAATGGGAGAAAATAAATATTTGCAAATAATATATCTTATAAGGGTCTAGTATATCTAGTATATCTGATAAGGGTCTAATATATCTGATAAGCGTCTATCAGGAGTATGTAACAAGACAATCCACTTAGAAATTGGCAAAAGACATGAATAAAGATTTCTCTAAGTAAGATACAAATGGCCAACAAGCACATAAAAAAATGCCTGGCATCATTAATCAGTATAGAAATGCAAATCAAAATCACACAATGAGATACCACTTCTCACCCTTAGGACAGCTAGCATCTAAAATAAAATAAGGTGTTGGCAAAGATGTGGAAAAACTGGAATTGCTGGTGGGAATGTAAAAAAATAGTGTAGCTGCTGGCTATAGAAAATAGTTGGGTCACTTCTCAAAAAGTTAAACACAGAATTACCACATGCAATTTCATTCTTAAATATCTAGGCAAAACAATTGAAAATAGGTATTCAAATGATACTTGCACACAAATGTTCATAAGAACACTACTCATGATACCAAAGGTAAAAAAAACCCAAATAAACAGATGAATGGAAATACAAAACATGGTATATACATACAATGGACTATTACTCAGTAATAAAAAGAAAAGAATTACTGATTCATGCTACAGCACGAAGAATCTTAAAAATATTTTAAGTGAAATAAGCCAGACATAGAAAGTCACATTTTATATGATTCTACTTCTATGATATATCCAGAACAGCTAATTCATAAACACAAAAAGCAGACTGGTGGTTGCCAGGGACTGGGAAGGGGAAGAAAAGGGAATGGCTGCATGAAGGTTACGGGTCTTTCTTTAGGGGTGATGAAAACGTTCTGGGGCAACCCCCTGAAGTCCCCTCCTACTGTGAGAGCTTTTCTGTTCTCCCCATAAACCCTGCCTTCAAAAAAAAAAGTTCTGGATCTACACAGAGATAGTGGTTGCACAACACCAGGAATGTACTAAATGTACCCAAATTGTTCACTTTATTCTTCACAAAAGCAGTTCCCATTTTTGTGTGAAAAGGTGAGGGGAGGAACCTGGTGAGCTATGGGTGTGGGCAGCAATGAGGGAAATGTGCACAGGCAGACCGAAGTGGGAAGCAGTGTGGAGAGGAGGCTTCAAAAGCAGCGCTCCTGCTGAGAGAGCAGCGGTCTTTCACTACTGCCTCTTGCACATGGTAGAGGAGGGCATGTGAGATCCCATTTTATAGAGAACACGGGGCTGGTATGCAGAAGAGGATGGAGAGGGAAGACACAAGCATCAACTACATGCACATGGAAAAAGCAGACACTGCAGGTATAGGTCCTTGACCCTCCCCAAGAGGGCATCTATCTGTCAAGAGATGTCCCAGTTGGGAAAAACACAATAAAAAAGCAATGACGCAAGCAGTTAGAGTATATGCTTGTTAATAATAAAAGTAAAACCAAAAATGCCACCTATTTCCTATATAAAGATACACAATTTATTTTTATTTAGAGAAATAACTCACTTGCTGTAGATTTAATCTTGCTGACTTCTTCACCCACAGTAGATACAGGAACCAATGATGCTTGCTGTCTGTTATCTGCAGATCTCAGTTGAATAGAATCATGAATATCGACAGATTTCTGTGATATTGTATCCTAATAAAATAAAAAATTCAGTGTAAGTATGGTGATAAGACTTCTGAATGAAAATTTTATATTATGGTTTTTAAAAATTGTATTATGTCCCTATGACATTCCACACATTACAATTATACACACAATGAACAAATTATTTAAGATTACCTGTACACAGAGAAACGCTGACAGTCTTCAGAGAAAAGCTTCCTTTCTGACACTGGGCTCAGGGCTGATAACACCCAACAGCAACAGATAAAAGTGCTAAGTTTCAACTGTGTGGAAAACTAATCAGCAATGTCCACGAGTGTCATGAAATTTAAGCAGAGCACACACTTGACAAAGGAGGGGCTGAGCCCAGGGCAGCTTTGCAGGGGTGAGTTAAGGAAAAGATCTGCTGTTACCCAAGGAACCAGGGACTAGAAAGTCTGTGTGCAGGTGACTGTGTGAAGGTGACTGCTTAGAGTACGGTCTCATGAAGAGAAGCTAGACACTGGGGTCCAACACACCCACCAAATAACTCAGCTCCAGTGTAACCTAGGAAAATCTTTTTCGGAGCTGAGGCTTTCTGATCTGAAAACAGAATTAACACTTTCCTTGCAGGTTAAGAACTAGAGACAATAAACCCAAAACACTACACAGTGGTAGACAATAAATGGCAGCTGACACTATTACTCTGCTAGCTTTATTTTGTTAGAACAGCACATTCCTAGAAGAGAAAACTCAGTCTCAGGAGTGCTGAGCCCCTGTTAGTCTGACGTAATAAAGGCCTCAGCCTGCAGCAACCTTATACCACTCTCTTTCTGGGTTTATGAAAGGAAGATAAGCAAGGGTGACCAGAAATCATGCCAATCAAAATAATATTTTACTGGGACTTAAAATATAATAGTTTATAATCTTTTATACCATGTTCTAAATAATATGGGGATAGCATACCAAACCTGTTCCACAAAACTGCTGGAAAGAAAAAAAATGTGAAGCCATTTTTCAACAGCAAAACGCTACACAAGTCAAAACCTTATCATTATGGTTACGATGGTTCTTATTCATCTGTGCAAGTGTTGAACACGTATTTACTCTCAGTAAAAACTATATAGATTCAACAATACTTATTTGACCATAATGGCTTTAACTATAAAAGGAAGTTGTGTGTAGTTGCTCACAACTGTAATCCCAGGACTTTGGGAGACTGAGGTAAGAGGATCACTTGAAGCCAGGAGTTTTGAGGACAGCCTGGACAATACAGCAAGACTGTTTCTAACAAAAAGAAAATTAGCTGGATGTGGTGGCGCGAGGCTGTGGTCCTAGCTACTTGGAAGGCTGAAGCAAAGGAGGCTCCCTTGAGCCCAAGAAGTTGGAGGCTATAATGAGCTATAATTGTACTACTGTACTCCAGCCTGGGCAACTGAGCAAGACCCTGCTTAAAAACAAACATTATATGGAAGGCTGAGGCAGAAGGATCACCGGAGCCCAGCAGGTCGAGGCTGCAGTGGCCAGGAGCAGCACTGCACTCCAGTCTGGGTGACAGAGTGAGACTCCAACTCAAATAAATAAATAAATAAATAAACATTATAAAATGCTCCTTTTAAACATGTATTTTAGTAAGTATATTTCACTAAATAAGTCAGTTTTCAGAATGAAAAATGTATTGTCTTACTGAAGATAATTGAGAGCACTGGTTTTTAAATTTTTTCATTACTGGCCCTTTTGGACACTGATTAATTTCTAAAACATTCTTCCCAGAAAACTAAACATGCACAAAACCTAGTCACAAAATTGGTGGTTCAAAAAACATCCTCTGTATTAGAGAAATTTTTGATTCTAGGCATATTGCTTTCTCAATTTCTCTCTTTAACCAATGTAATAAATGAGGATAATTTGGGGATAGCTCTGCACCAGAACTAATATGCCCACATTTCTCCCCTTGAAAAAGTACATTCTAGCAGAAAAGAAGTCCCTATGAAAGAAATCATGGTGTACATGTGGACACATCTCCTAGATGTTCCAGGTACAAAATGACTCGAAGTAAGATTTCAGCTTTTAAAAAACTACATACAATTAGTATTAAATAGATATACGTAAATGCACAGAAAACAGCCGGAAAGAGATACTTCACAATGTTAAATGAAATGGTGGAGTTGGATTTGGGGTGTGGGTATTATCAAAAAGACTTATACTTTTTATCTCATATTCTCCCATACTGTTTAAAAAAATATTTTTTCATTATAGGGTATTTTTCTATTTTTAATTTTTAACAAGTAGCCCTTGAATGCACAGCAAGAAATAATCCATCTGAGAAAGACAATGAAAAAATACCACAACTTACTGGCAAAATTGAAGTAGTAAAGAGGGAAAGAGAAAGGCAAAGAAAGTAGAATGAAAGAAGAAATGGCAGATATGAGAAGTGGCAGCAGCAACAGCAGCAATGATCAGTTTTGAAGAGCCCAGATGCCGAGACAGAGAGCTGCATTTCTCGGAGGAGCCAGTCTGTGAGCTGCTCTTGGAGCACCCTGAGTGCACCACTCAGAATCCAGGAGCAGGAACGGTCACAGAGCCAGCTTTTCCTGCTTGACCCGATTTAATTTAATTTCATGGAACAACATGGGCCCAACATGCCAGCCTTATCTGAAGGCCCCAGAAGTCACCAGTGCAGAGCTAGGATTTGATTTGTGATGACATCAAAGCCCACTCTGCAAAATGTTTCATTGTACAACAGAGGCAGCAAAAATCTAAAGTGAGGGCAAGCTCATTCTTGGATGTCCTAAGAAGTACTTAAGTTTGTGCTGACAAAGTCTACTGATAAGAGTCATGGAGCAACACAGACCCAGTATGCCAGATGTCATGGTTCTCAAGAGCAATTCAGAATATATTTTTCTAAAATCTAAGTTTTAACTTTTGACAATTAAAAAATTTAAAAGTTGTAGGAGATAAATCCAATCAGTGGCATTAGTCTGCTACTTATGGCCTCCTGGGTTTAAAATTCAATGGTATTATTGAGAGAAGAGTAGAAATTTGAATAAGGCCTATTGATTAAATAATAATATTGTTTCAGTGACCATTTCCTAATTGTTAATTTACTGTGGCTCTGTAAGACATCCCCCTTTTTTTTTTCCCCTCAAGAAAACAAACACAACTTTGGGGATGAATGTGCATTACATTTGCAAATTCAAAGAATTCAGAAAACTGAGGGGGCAGGGAGGAAGGGGAATGAGGGGAAAAGAGGGAGGAAGGAGAGACTGATAAAGCAAATGAAGTAAAATGATAATATTTGGAGAAAATTGGTATAAAGATTACTTTTATACGCCAACTTGACTGGAACACAGTACCAATGTACTATATACTTAAGACAAATACTCAAGTCAAAGGACTAATGGTTAATGCGTGAACTAATGAAGGTGTTGCTGTGAAAGTATTTTGTTGTGGTTAACATCTATAGTAGACTTTAAGTAAAGGAGATTATTCTCAATAACTTGAGTGAGCCTCTTCCAATCTGTTGAAGGCCTTAAAAACAAAACAGGTTTTCCTGAAGAAGAAATCCTACCTGTGAACTACGGCTTAAGCTCCTGCCCAAGGGTTCCCAGCTTGCTGCCTGCCCTATGTCAAACTTGTCAGCACCTATATTCACAAGTCAATTCCTTGAAACACGCAGACACACACACACACACACACACACACACACACACACACACACCCTCTCCTACTGGTTCTATTTCTGCGACCTTGACTAATAGAGATTTTGATAGCATGAAGTGGAGTCCTACTGTAATAAATACCTAAAAATATGTAAGTGGCTTTGGAATTGGGCAATAGTAGAGATTGGAGGAGTTCTGAGGCATATGTTACAAGTTTGCATGTGATTCTGCTGAGGATTCAGAAGCAAGCAAAATGTGTGAGAGAAAGCTTTTACCATCTTAGAGAACACATGTATGATCATGAATAGATTATTGGTACAAATATGAATATATAAAGGTATTTCTGGCAAGGTCTCAGAAAGAAATCAGAAGCATGTTACTGGATACTGAAGGAAAGGTGATCTTTGGTGTAACATGGTAGAAAACTTGACTGAATTATGGTTAACTGCTGAGTAGAAAGTAGGCTTTGTGATGAACCTAGATATCTAGCCGAGGAGATTTCCAAGTGTTAAAAGTGTGGTCTGGTTTCTCCTTGCTGCTTATAGTAAAATGCAAGAATAAAATATATTGAGGAAAGAACTGTTAAGCAAAAAGGAACTAGCATTTGATTATTTGGAAGGAGTTTAGCCTATTAAGATTGAAAGGACGTTAAAATTAGGAAATTCACTGTTTAGAAAGCATGCTTTGGACAGAAGGTCAAGGCTATGGTTAGACAACTTTTTGTTGAAGAGATCAGGTGTGAGATTGATTGATTCAATCAACCCTCTTAGTAGAAGCTAGGAACAGAATAGGGTTATTGAGAAAGATCTGTGGATAACACTCCTGCCTAATGACATGAATTCAACCTAACACACATAGGAGACTCACAAGGATTTTGAGAATGATATACCAGTAAGCATACAGCCAACCCAACTGAAAGGACAAGAAACAGATAAAACTAAGAAAGGCTATCAGACTTCTAGGATTCTACAGGCAGAAAATGGGCTGACAGAGCTACTTGGCAGCAAACACATGTTAGGTAACATTTAAGAAAAAGGAGAAATGACCCAGAAGGAGAAACCATGGGCCCAGAGGATAGAACATCAAGTCACAGAGCATTATTCTCAGGCCTTGAAACTTAAAATTTGCCCTGCTGAGTTTCAAATTTGCTTAGGACTGGTAACTGCTTTACTCCTTGCAATTTCTCCTTTTTGAGATGAGAACCTCTATCCTATGCTTGTCTCACTATATTTATTATATTATTTTATTTATATGTTTTTTGGTAGAGGCAGGGTCTATGTTGCCCAGGCTGGTCTTGAACTCCTGGCCTCAACTGATCCCTCTGCCTTGACTTACCAAAGTGCTAAGATTATAGGCATGAGCCACTGTGCTCAGCCCGCACTATTGTATTTAGAAGCAGTTATTCAGGCAGTGTGTGATGGCTCACTCCTGCAATCCCAGTTCTTAGAAGGTTGAGGCAGGGTGACTGCTTGAGCCCAGCAGTTTGGGGCTGTGGTGAGCCATGATGGTGCACTCCAGTATAGGCAACTGAGTGAGACCCCGACTCAATCAATCAGCCAATCAATCCATCAAAGCAGGTATCATATTTCTGGCTCACAGGCCCACAGATGGAGATAAATTTTGCTCCAGAATAAATCATATTCAGAGTGTTATTTACTCCTTAATCTAGATGACTGAAATCATGAGATTTTGAACTCTTGATAAGATAGATAAGATTTTGGACTCAGTGATGATGTTATAATGAGCTGAGACTTTGGGGGACCTTAGAATGGGAGTGAATGTCTTTTGCCCATGCGATGGCCATAAATTTTTAGGTGCCAGAGTACAGACCCTAGTGAGTTAAATAGTGGCTCCCAAAAGATATGTTCAAGTCTTAACCCCTGGTAGGAGCAAATGTTATCTTACTTGGAAATAGGGTCTTTAGGAGATGTAATTACGGGTCAGAGATAAGATCATCCTTTATTTTGGGTGAACCCTGATGTCCTCATAAAACAAAAAGAAGAGGGCAATTATACACACACACACACACACACACACACACACACACACACACAACACAGCTGAGGAAGGTTATGGTTAGATGGAGGCAGATATTGATATGTGAACAACCCACGGAACACCAAAGGTTGCCAATGGCCACCAGAAGCTGGAGGAGGCAAACAAGAATTTTCCCTTTGAGCTCTTGGAGGGAATGTGGTCCTGCTAACTCCTTGATTTTAGATCTTTAGTCTTAAGAACTTTGCGATAAATTTCTGCTGTTTTAAGTTATCCATTTGAGGTAATTTGTTATAGCAGACCTAGGAAACCAATACACTAGGTGAAAGGTATGTGAGAATTCCCTGTACAGTTTTTGCAACTTTTCTGTAAAGTGAAATTATATCAAAATAAAAAACTTAAATAAAATAAGATCCAACAATACCTTTAGCTTGGTACAGAAATCCCTACATAATCTGGTACTTTTCTCTAACAACCCTTGAATAATTGTTTTGCTCTATGTACTATATTATAAAATAATTTAAAATATCCTGTCCATGGCACTTAAATTTAGTTGTGAAATTTACCACCATGAAATTTAACCTGAGAAATCTGAATAATAGATTTATGGTATCTTTTTAAAGACTTGAACTCACTGCATGGTTTGAGTGTTTGTGTCCTCTCCAAAATTTATGATGAAAATGTAATCCACAATGCAACAGTTTCAAGAGGTGGAACCTTTAGGAAGTAACTAGGCCATGAGGATTAGTGTCTTTAAAAAGAGCTGGAGGGAACTACTTTAGGCCACTTTTGCCCCTCCACCTTCTGCCACATGAGAACACAGCAACAGGACGTCATCCCAGAAGCAGAGAGCAGCACTAATGAAACACAGAACCTGTCAGTGACTTGATCTTAGATTTCCCAGCCTCCATAAATGTGAGAAAATAAATCTCTATCATTAATAAATTACTTTGTCTCAGGTATTTTGTCATAGCAGCAGCAAAGGGTTAAGAAACTCATATATAAGAATTTGACCCAAATAATTAATTTTAAATATGCTTCATTTATTAAAACTTACCAAGGGTTTTTCACTCACAGGAGATGGAGGTAGGGGGGCAGTGTCTCCACAAGTAGGACACCAGGTCAAGAGCCTTTAAGATTCCAAAAACACACCAATCACAGGGGGGTGTGCAAAACATTATACCCACCATATTTTGAAACGGGCACAAGAAAGTTACAAGAATATACCAAAACAATATAATTCATCTTTGACTATTGCTAAAAGCAACTTCCAGGAAAACATCTAGTAAAAAGTTTAAAATATGTACTTCTAGAAAGTAATTAAGTAGCATTTAATGTGCTTAAAAGTTCTCAGGTTTACATTAGAAAAACATTTTCTGATAAATTTCAAAAAAACTTTAAAGCTGCTTTTTCTAAGTATTGTCAAATATTTTCCAAAATAAGATTTTTTGAAAGTTTGAGATGTTCCAAACAATTCAATAATTAAAACTAAAAAAATCAAAATTCATAGGACACTTTAGATGTTCTCTTTTTTTAAGATTTAAACTGCAGGTTCTCAGGGAAATATATATTTTTTTAATGTATAAAAGCAAAATTTGGTCCAAAAGAGAAATTAACTTGTCGCTCTTAAATTAGGTACTTGGCATAAAAGATAATTAAGGACTAAGTTCTTGTTTCTGAGAAGCAGCATCTCCTGGGAAATGGGGCAGATAGAGGCAAACCTTTCTTCAGTTCAATAAGGAAAGTGCTCTGGTACAAACATTTTCTGTTAAGAGAGGCTTATTAGATGATCTTTAAGGTCATATGTATTATCCTGAGTGTATAAAGTCAATATATTAAAACAGAAGCAGTGCTTATAAAAAAAAATGTACAGTCCAAGTGGTTTTTGTAAAGATTTCATAAGGACAACAGCTAGGCAAGAATTCATACTTTGTCATAAAGGTCACAAACTGACAAACATGTATTATGTGTCAGTAACTCACATGCTCCAATAAAAAAATTATACCAAAAAATAAGAAAAATTATCCAATAATTAGAAATAGGCCAAAGAGAATATTACTATGTATCCTTTTGGTGCAGTCCTGCCTAGAGATTGCTTTTCTAGGGATGCATTTCTTTTGACTTCCTATTTATTACTGATTAAGTATTTATAGGGAGATCAAAAAATACAAACAATTCATGTCAAGAAAAAGTTTATGAAGCTTAAAAATCTGGACAAATTAATAATTTTCATATACAGTTTTGTGCCAGTTCATTCCCATGTGTCTACTTAATAAGATGTTTTAGAAACTCTACCTGCAGATTTAAAAACAATATATCTAAGGTAAAACTGTGCAGACCAAAGAGCCCCAGGGTTGAATTGGGAAGTAAGTTCCAGTCTGTCCTACAACTAATCCAGGTGCTATCAGCAGCATTTAGCCAGACTATATCTTAGTTTCCCCACTGATAAAAACTACCTCACAGTCAATTTCAAACTCAAAAGTTGACAATTGTAAAATACAAAATGTTAATATTTGCAAGTAGATTTTTCTTAGATTACTAAACCTAGTAACTGAAACATTGAGGTTTTTTTTTTCTTCTTTTTTTCAATTCAAATCCATTGCTTGGTTTGATCTGGATAAATACAATTTTATAAAAAGTCAGTGGGGCCAGGTGTGGTGGCTCAAGTCTGTAATCCCAGCACTTTGGTATGCCGAGGTGAGGGGATTGCCTGAGCCCACAGGTTTGAGAACAGCCTAGCAAGACCTCACCTCCACAACAAGTTAAAAAAAAAAAAAATTAGCCAGGCGTGGTAGAGCATGCCTGTAGTTTCAGCTATTTGGAAAGCTGAGGTGGAAGGATCGCCAGAGCCTAGCAGGTCGATGCTTGGGGCAGCTGTGAGTGTGCCACTGCACTCCAGCCTGGGCGAGAGTGAGATGCCGATTCAAAAAAGAAAAAAGACAGTGGAATCGTTTCATTATGACCTAACTTTTGGATAATTAGACTAAAGGTTTTGGTTTCCAAATAATTTAATTCAGGTATTTGTTATGTTTTATAAGAGTATGGTTTGTAGTCAATCTGAATCCATGCAACACTGAGACAAGCTTAAAAGGATTTTGGCTACAACAAATCACTAGTCACTATCAAACTTTTAATCACCAGTCACTATCAAACTCATTCAACATGTAAATAAAAATGCAAAGTGTATAAAGTCTTCTTACGCATGTGGGATTGTGGTTTTGAAGATATCCAGTGTGCAGTTACAAGTTTTATCCCAGATTTCTAGGGTAAATTTTTCACCATTCAGAATAACAACGTTCTCTAAGCAGTTTGTACCAGATCGTGCTAACTGCTCATTGTCTAGGAAAGAAAAAAGTAATTAATTTATATATTATCAGGGTCACATTTAACATTTTGTAATCACATATCTGGTACAGACTTACCTTGCTGCACACACCAGTAGAGCTGGGCAAAAATATCATCCAAAAGTACATCACTGAGTACTTCTAAATACTGGGTGAATACATCACAGATTGCATAAAGTGCATGATTGCAAGTAGTTGTCATCCATTCAGCTTTCTGGGGGGAAGGGGGGGAAGTCATTAAATGAAGGTCATGCCGTTCATCAACTACAAAAATTTAAATATATATATATATGTCTGCATATTTAAAAATGTAAGACTGCCAGTGGTTCCTTTTGGAACACTCAACTCCCTCTAGAACATTATATTCACCTCAACTTAAAATCTAATGTCATTTCTCTTCATTATCCTATAACTACCCTAGGTATAAAATAATTTAACTATTTTCCACACTATTTGCTTTGATGATTTAAAAAAATCACTGCATAATCTTGATATTAACATTATGACTTTTCAATATACATGAATAGCAACAGCTGGCTTTGCTCTAGAATATGACAGAACATGAAAGGGCAATAAATAAGGAGGTAACAAAGCTGACTTTCCTTAAGTTATTTGAAAACACCACACCAACTAAGAAGTGCTATACAAAATAAGTATAAATAATTTACTTCCCCCCAAACATATAAAGGATAATTGCAGAAGTAATGCTTTTAATACTGTTATATAGAACAAAACACAAAAATCTGAAACTTTCTCGTTACACTTCCTGAAATACAAACTATAACTGGTTTATAATAAAACATATTGCAATAAATAAAATATAATTTACTTTGTATATCTTATTCAATGCAGAAAAAGGAAATTAACATATTAAAGAAAGTTACTGGTATTTTTTAGTTATGATGAAATCAAAATGAAGAAAATAAATGGACAGTTCAACAAATACACTGAAAACAAACAAAAAATTCATTAACTCAGTTCTATCCCCATATAGGTGTTCTTGTTTATAAAGACATACTATTATATTTTCATGCTTTAAAGAAAAAATTTTGGGAATTTTTTTCTGCTTAATTTGAAACACTAAAATGTACTGGGGAAAATATCAAGAACCTTTTAACTTGACTACACTAAATGAAAATGTTGTGTTTTCTTACCTCTGTCTGCTGTTCTGGCAATTTCATATTGTCAAAGATTCTGAAAACAATTCTAAATAAATCCTGCCACCAGTGTTTTTCGTAAGTGTGGCCATATGTCTTCATTATTTCAAACATTACTGTTAAACCCCTAAAATGACAAAATATAATCAGGACAACTGTAATACATAAAAGCATCCCCTCCTAAAATAGCTTTTATAGTTCACAAAGTTACTAAAACCAGAAAGTTTAAAACTGGTCTTAAACACAGGACCCTATAATGTTAAAAAATATGTAAGTTGTAAAACAACAGGTTTCTTTAGGATACTTCATTCAGGGGGAAAAAAAACACCCTCCAAAGGCTTTGCTTTAAATTTTTTGCTTTATTTTACTTTTCCTCCACTCCCACTTCACCATTCCAATATTTAAATATTATAAATGGAACTATAGATTGACAAAGATCACCACTTGAGGAAATATTAATTTTTAGGCACTATAGCCAAGGAAGAAAGTGCATCTGTAGCAGTCTAAACAGAAACAAAAATTAAACTTTAGAAAAATGTTTTCAAAGAACTATGGGGATTTTTAGGTAACACTATAAACCTTGTTCACACAATATCCTAAAACAAAATAATTCATAAAACGAATCCACTAAGGCATAAACACCATGAGGGCAGGGCTCTGTGTTTGCTTTGTGCCCTGTTATATCCTAGGAATAAAGCAGTACTCATCACCTAGGAAGCAAGCAATTCATATTTGTTGAACAAATAAACTACTTAATATCACACTGACTAATTTTTGCATAAGCAAGTGCTAAAACTGAATAGCAAGAATGCCTTCCTGATTCCTTATTCCTTCCTGAAATAATATCTTTATATAACCATTAAAACGCTTGATCTTCTCTCTATATATTGCTTTTTCTCTGGCAAAATACAGGCAACCTCCAATTTAGAGATGCTTTATGTTTCCAACAGTCTGACAGTAAGTCAGAGCAATTTTCTTTGAAAGGCTCCATAAGGACCGGTACATAATTTAATCATTTGCTACTAAGCTACCTCCAAGTCTAGTATATCCCTGGTACACAGTAGGTTCTCTCAAGTATTTGTTAAATGAATGTATAAAATACCATCACAGTAGTTTAATCCTATACAGCAAGTTCATAACAGTCTATTTGATGCCTAAGATACTTAATAAGCAAAATTCAGTGGTAAAGAAATCAAAGTAAGGAAACTCCTGGGGAAGAAACAGTCTTCCACAGGAGACCTCTGTCAGAGTTCACCACTGGATGCTACTCATAGATTCCCCCCTTACAATGGAACAAGGCTCTCTATTCCTCAACCTGTTGAGCTCTGTGTCTATTCCTTTCCACTCCAAGTAACAGATGTTGCCTCCATAGTTGTGGGTAAGGGGATATGGGCAATTTTGTTGTTTCAGAGGCCCAAAGCAAACACAGAGACCAGCAGTTTCTGATGACTTTTACTGTTGAAAATGTCTTTAATGCCATGCTTAAGTATTAGCAGCTGGTGTAGGGAAAAGGAATACAAGTCATACACTGCAGAAGGATCTTTATGTCAATGATGGACCACATATACAGTGGTGGTCCCATAAGACTATAATGGAGCTGAAAAAATTCCTATCATCTTGTGACATCATAGTCATTGCCTTCATAAGGTCATAGGTCAACAATACATTACTCATGTATTTGGGGTGATGCTGATGTAAATAAACCGACTGCACTGCCAGTATTGCTAATAAACGACTATGTTACTGATTAATGTATCTATTATACTATACCTTTTATCATTATTCTAAGGTGTACTCCCTTAGATTTATAAACTTTAAAGTTAACTGTAAAACTGCCTCAGGCAGGTCCTTCAGGAGGCATTCCAGAAGAAGGCATCATTATCATAGGAGATGATAGTTCCATGCATTACCCCTGAAGACCTTCCAGTGGGACAAGATGTGAAGGTAGAAAGCAGTGATATTTATGATCCTGATTCTGTATAGACCTAGGCTAATGCACATGTTTGTATCTTAGTTTTTAACAAAATAAGTATAAAAAGTAAGCTAAGTACCAATACAAAAGAGTCAAAAATTGAAAAAGTTGTAAAGTAAAAAAGTTATAGTAAGCTAAGGTTAACTTTTGATTGAAGAAAAAGTGTTTTATAAGTTTAGTGTAGACTAAGTGTACAGTGTTTATAAAACTTACAGTAGTGCACAGTAATGTCCTAGACTTTCACAGTCACTCAATACTCACTCACTCACCCAGAGCAACTTCCAGTCCTGCAAGCTCATGGTAAGCATCCTATACAGGTATTTCATTTTAAATCTTTTATACGTATTTTTATTGTACCTTTCTATGTTTAGATATATAAACACTTACCATTGTGTTACAACTGCCTACGGTATTCAGCACAATAACATACTGTACAGTCTAGGTGTGTAGTAGGTTTGTAGTCTAGGTGTAGTCTAGGTTTGTAGTCTAGGTGTGTAGTAGGCTCTATCATCTAAAGCTTGTGTAAGTATACCCTATAATGTTTACACTATGACAGAATCACATTATAATGCATTGTACAGAATATATCCCTGTTGTTAAGCAATGTATGACTGTATTTGGGACCCTAATTTGGGCTAATTATTTATCCCTAAATCTCTAGAATTTGGGGAGAATCAAATGAAAATGCATGTGAAAGTTCTTTGTTATCATAGTGTTATACAAATCAGAGTGCTGCATTTCAATATGTAATCTAAATATCAGTCCATACAAATCCTCAGGTGTGGGAGGAAAATCAGTGGTCACCACTAATCAAAATGTACTGATCTCTTCCTTCTCTGCTAACTAGAGCACACATATCCTCTTTTCTTTAACGAGAATCCACCCTTAATCTGAATGTGGAACATGGTAAGAAGCAAGGTATCATGGTCGCAGGCAGTGACGGGCTAAAAAGCAGATAGATTCTCTGTCAAATAAATGTCTACAAATAAGGGTGAGGAGGGGAGTGCTGACATTTGACTGAACATTTAAAAATTGAAGCTGTCTGGAATTTTAACAAGTTCCTAAAAAGTTCACTGATTAAAAAATTCACCATATCTGGATATAAAATAAGATACTCTATATTTTCATTATTACTAAATTTTATGACAAATTTCTAAGGGTTAAGTCTTATTTTGGATTATTATCTACAAAAATTTGTTACAGCAAATTGTGCTAATAAAAATGAAAAGTTTCTTAGACTATAAGTTAAATTTAACCTTGATGGGGGATGGATGTGGTTCTGGCATAAGGCAAAGAAGGAGAGATTAGAGGTTCATTCTTTAAATTTCTATCATTGATTTGTTACAAGTATGAGCTACCGTTATAATTTCAAAAAATTCAACAAAGTGAAATATTCAAATAATGATTCTTCCAAAAAAGAAGGAGGATATCCGAAAGGGATTTTGTTTACAATAAAATTGAACTTATGATTGACTTAAATACTTGTTAACACACAAGTTGGCCATTTGGATATGGCAGTCAAAAGTACAGGGCCCAGAAAACTGTACTATGAAAGTGATGTGAGCTGTGACATAATTACAGTGAACTGAGCACTTGGCCAGTTACATAATATCCATAATAATTCCTTTACAAATTGACTGCATGTTCATACAGATCTTTTATTGGAAATATACTTTTGAAAGAGTTATACTAGAATAGATCTGTATTATTGCAGATTATGTTACTGACCAGGCTTCAAAAAGAAATGATTCTTTACCTAAAGTCCAACAAAGATGTGCATTCTAAAATTCATCAGGAAGCAAAATAAATTTTGCCATTAACTTCAATTTGCAATTGAAAAACTTATACAAAGATAAGTATGTTTAAAGTATTAACTTAGAAGCTAAAATTTACAATAGCCTACAGTCAAACTTTTAAAAATGTAGTGTTTCTACTTTTATTTTGTTCAACATTTGAAAATCATATTAACATATCTTAAAATCTGCCTATCTAATAATTGCTGTTTGATAATTGTAATTTTGTGTTTATATAAGAGGAATTGATTTAATTACGGTCAAAAATAAACCCTTCAAAATTTTAATTACAAATACAGATTGTTACCTGGTTCTTACATCTAATTTGCATCTATTGATGATACAGGATAACTCAAAGAGAATTGGGAACCATCCTCTCACCCACACCCTGTCTTCAGGTGCGACATTCATATCATCACTAGTGTATTCCTTGAACGCCTTCAAGAAGAAAGAGAGGACTATTAAAGGCAAAACATAATACCTATATATTTAACATATTACTTCTCAAAACAATTTTAAATGTTTACCAATCAAAAGTGAACAATTTAATAAACAATAATTTATAAGAAGACAGAGACTATAACTGAGTTTATTGTGGTGCTGAAGCAAGCATGATATAACTGCCTGCAAAAATCTTTGGAAAAGAATTCAAAAGTTGACTTTGTCTTCAACTGTCACCAGCTTTCTGCATTATTAGCCAGGTTAATCCAGGTTTCCATTTTTATCATTTAAATGATTATGATACCACATAACCACAATAGGGAAGTGTGAATGTCAAATGAGTTGGTGTCTCTAAAAAGTGCTATGTGCCTGATAAGTCCATGTTAGTATGAAATAAAATCTTATTATCAAGTCTATGATATATTACTTTCCCTCAGGATAGTTACAAAGACAGATTCAGATATGCATGTAAGTTAAACTTGGTTGCCAGATTGTCAATTCAATCTTTTACTTCAGAGCTCAAGCTTTAAACTTATCTGCAATCAGTTAAGTTCAATATTGCAGAGCACAAACAGTCAAGAAACACTATAGGGAATGACTAAAAAACAAGCTGAGGTTCAAACCATGGCTCTACTTTACTAGCTCTGCAACTGAGGGCATATTATTAAACTGCTCTGTGCTTCAGTTTTCTTATCTGCAAGGGGCTGTAACACCACCTATCTCATAAAATCGTTATAAAGATTAAATAAAACAAAACAAAATACTCAGGAAAATATGTGACACCTTCAATAATGGTTAGTTATAATCACTACTCAACATAACTCAGAATCAAGCTCAAATTATTTTTCAGTTCACTTAAAAACAAATGTTTCATATGTACCCTCAAATTCCCAAACTTAGATTTCAGACTGGAAATAAATACTAAGCAAAGTTTTGTTTACTAAATGACGCTATACCTGAGGTCTATCAGACACATATTTTGCACAATGGCGAATAAGTCGAATTGCTTCCATACTTGTGTCTGGGAAAGCTGCATTGCACGCAAATTCAGACAAACACTTCACTGCATCCTGGAAAGAATCAATGGTCGCTGGAAAGTGTTTTTCGAATACAAGAGCTAAAATAGAGAGAAATATATCAGAATAACTCTAATTTTTAAATTATTCTTAATTGTACCAAAAATACTTCAGTTTCTAGATGAATGCACTCTTTAACAGTTGTTAACCTCATCTCTACGATAAATCAAAACATTAGCTGAATGTGGTGGTGCATGCCTGTAGTTCCAAGCTACCTGGAAGGCTGAGGCAGAAGGATAGCCTGAGACCAGCAGGTCGAATCTGTGGTGGCCATGAGCATACTATTGCATTCCTGCTTGGGTGACAGAGTGACAATACGACTCAAGAAACAAAAACAACCAAAACAAAAAACAAAAAAAACCAAACAGTTGTTAAAGCCTTTGATGCCTAACACATATGAAGTTTGAGCCTGTCTCTACCACTTACTTGACTGCCTTGAGTGATGAGAACAGGGAAACTTGTCTGTTTTATTTATACTATAAACGTAGCACTTAATACAGTGACTGGTACATAGTAGGTACCAAATCAACTTTGGCTGAATGACTATACAAAATTACTTAACCTTTCTGAAACTCAGCTTCTGGATCTATAAAATGAGGATAATAATACCACAGGAGTTGTTAAACACTACATAAAGTAATGTCAGTAAAGTGGCATAATACTTAAGCAACCACTCAATAAATTATAGCTCAGAAAATGCCATCATGATTTATTTTTTTTTTAATGTAAATGATGTCTCAATATGTGGCCCACACTGGTCTTGAACTCCTAGGCTCAAGCAATCCTCCCACCGTGGCTTCCCAAAATGTTGGGATTACAGGCATGAGCCATGGTGCCTAGCCTGTGTCATGATTCTTGATAGTTATCACTATCTTCTATACAGGTCTAATTTATATCCTTAGTGTTTCAGTCCCTCTAAAAGTCAAAGGAGGCTGGTGAAAAACAAAGGTATTGCCTTAATATTTCATGACTTTGAATACTAGCTTCATCACTCACCAGGTCCACAGCCTTAAGCAATTTGCTTAACCTCTCTGGGGCTAAATTTCCTAATCTATTTAGAGAAGAGGGATAATAAAGATACTTAACTTGGCTGGGTACAGAAGCCCATGCCTGTAATCCCAGCACTTTGGGGGGCCGAGGTGGGAGGATCACTTGAGGCAAGAAGTTTGAGACCAGTCTCAGCAACACAGAGAGACTTCCATCTCTACAAAAAATTTTTAAAAAAATTAGCCAGGCATGGTGGCACATGCCTGTTGTCCCAGCTACTTGGGCGGCAGAGGTGGAAGATCACTTGAGCTCAGGAGATTGAAGTTACAGTGAGCTGTGGATATGCCACTACACTTTTTTTTTTTGAGTTGGAGTCTCACTCTGTCGCCCAGATTGGAGTGCAGTGGCCGCTCCTGGCCACCACAGCCTCAACCTGCTGGGCTCTGGCGATCCTTCCGCCTCAGCCTTCCGAGTAGCCAGAATTACAGGCGTGTGCTGCCACACCCAGCTAATTTTTTATTTATTATAGAGATGAGGTCTCGCCAAGTTGCCCAGGCAGGTCTCGAACCCATGGGCTCAGGCAATCCACTCACCTCAGCCTCTCAAGGTGCAGGATTACAGGCTGAGCCACCGAGCCCGGCTGCCACTATACTTTAGCCTGGAAGCTAGAGCAAGAACCAATCTCTTACAAAAAAATATTTCACAGAATAATGATTAAAGAAAATACACAAAAAGTGCTTACAGTGCTTACCATATAGTAAACACTCAATAAATGTTAACTATAATAATTTAATTATCATTATTTACTTTGGTTCTGTAGTAAAACTAGGTAAACTTAAAGCCCATAATGGTCCCATAATCTTACTATAATTAATTTATCTTCTGAAAGCATTTTTTTTGTTTTTTAAATTATTTTACTTGAACAGAGCTAAGAGAATACTCACTGACAATGTGCCCGGTTGTTTGAAATGCAAGTTCCACTATGCTTTCATCTTGATCAGATGCGGCTAGATGAAATACAGAGAAAATGTTCTTCCATCCAGATCGAATGTTAGCAGCTTGAGAATTAACCATCTGTGCTATACAGCGTACAACCATATCTCGAATTGTTGGAGACCTAAAATATTAATATAATTGCTTGGATATACATATAGATAAAATGCATCTGATTTTTTCCTTTCTGCTGTTTTTACCCCTGCTGTGGAAAAATAAGACTTTTCTGATATTAAGCAATTCAACAAATATAATACCTGTTCCGTTTCATTATATGTTCAAAAGGTCTTAAGAAGTCCTTCTGGAATCTGAAATTAGCAAGCTCCCCTTTCTCTAAGAACTTCATTGACAACTGCCTTAAGGAGTCTACTGCAAAAATAGCTACATCTTCATTAGGATTACAGCCAACCTGTAATGGCAACAGAAATATAAGACACTAACGTCAGCAGTAAAAATCTATAATTCTTTATTTTTGTCTTAGAAACAGTATATAATTAATAGCAAAGACAGGTAAATTCTAAATTCTCCATAAAGGCACTAAATATGCTAAAAATATTTCTCAACCAAAAAAATAGATATTTTAACCAAATTCTTATAACCTAGAGCAATCATTTCTAAAAAGAAAAAGATTCAAAATGTTTCTTAAATTTAATTGTAAAAAAGTAATAAATAACTGCTTGAAAAGAAAATAGCCTCAATAGAGTATTAGGAAACTTTAAACAAGGAAAATATCACAAACTTAAACAAATACCACAGATATTTAAATACCTTATTAAAATGATCTCCAATAACTTCCCAAATTCGAGACCACTGCAATCTTATTCTTCCCATGTTGTAATATGATATTTCCACTATTTTTTGTAGACTAAACATTCTTGGATGTGTAGTAGAAAGTAATTCATCCATAGACACAGCACAGAGCCAACGGACAAAATCCACTGTAACAAACATACATTTACATTTTTTAAAGCTCAACTTTAAAGTCTTTTAGCTCAAAGGCCAGTTCGTAAGTAGAATAAGTGTACCTACTTACCAATAGCATTCCCATCTAGTCTTGTAGAGCCAGTGAATATTCTGGGAAAAATAAAACATAATTTTAACCATTAATACATTTATAAATTACTTATCTTGTGTCATTTTAAAAGTGAGTGGCCTAGGGTACTAGCCATTTTTGTGTTTTAAGGGAACAAAAAGTTAAGTGGTCAAATGAGTATTTTTCATCATTTAGTAGCAAGGTTAGTTTGAATGTTTCTAACTCCTACTCCATATGTATCACTTTGCATATTTGCAAAATTATTTTTAAAACAGGTATATGTTGCTATAGTTTTATTAGTAGATTTACAAACACCAGATAGGTGTCTTATGAGATTCTAAAAATAAGAAATACATACATATATATAGTTTATTTATTTATTTATTTATTTATTTATTTATTTTTTGAGTGGGGATCTCACTCAGTCACCCAAGCTGGACTACACTGGCACAAGTACAGCCCACTGCAACCTTGACCTCCTGGACTCAGGGGATCCTTCCACCTCAAAATTTCCCAAGTCTAAAGGCATATGCCACCACACCCAACTAATCTTTTTGCTTGCTTTTTTTTTTTTGTAGAGATAAGGGGTCTCACTATGTTGCTGTGATTGGTCTCAACCTCCTGGAATCAAATAATCCTCCTGCCTTCGCATACAGAGTGTTGGGATTACAGGCATGAGCCACCACGCACAGCCTAGAAAAATATCAATTTTTAAAACTAGCATATAACTGGCTATACTATGAAACAGAAGATTTTTCAACTTTTCCTAATTATATACCAGTATTACACAAGTTCTTAAAATGACAAGTTGTACTTTATTTTTACAAATAATGCACATTTGATTAGAAAGTTTATCTGGGGTAAATAAAAAGTGATCTAATGTAATCTTGCAAAAGGTCTCAATTTAACCAAAGATTGGCTAAACCATTTTCCTTAGTGCATTCAAATGTTTACAGTTAAGATATACTGCCCAATTTTACCCACTCTTCTTTGCTGAGCTCTTTTTCTGTGCTTCAAAGTTTTATAAAACATTTCTGTATAAACATATTAGTATTCTTTTTTAAAGTCTGCATTTTTGCCCATATTCTGGGGTTTATAATCAAGAGTTTTAATGTGACTTCCAAAAGAATGACATTCTTCAATTTAAAATTCACAAAACAGGACATGCATGATAATAAGAAAAACTTAAAAGGCAGGACCAAATCAAATATTAAGTATAGAAATTATAGTAATAAATAGCTACCAACCACAACATGGGCTCTATTCTAGTGCAGTATATATATCCACTCATTTGATAATCACAAATACCTAGTGAAGCATGTGATATTATAATCCCAATTTTATAAGTACAGAAACCAAGGCATAAAGATATTTAATAACTTTCTCAAAGTCACAGAACTAGTAAGTGCAAGAGCCAAAATTTAAACCAGCACAGGCTGACTCCCGAGTCCACCTTCTTATTACTTTTCTATACTGCCTCACACTTAACAACAAAACATACAGTAGACATTTAAAATATATTCTAGCTTTTTCCTACTACCACAATCTAAATATTTTGAGTATATTATAATTTTTTAAACTTCAGTGGCCTTGAATGTCTATGTAATCAGGCAATAAGTAAGAAAAACAAGACAGGAAAACAGTTTAGAAAGTGGTAACATGATAACTCAGAATCTGAGCTCCTGCTAAAGGAATGTCTTAAAATATTCTATAATGTTCGTGTCACCAGAATGAAGCAATAATACAAAAATATGGCAGAAAACAAAATCTGGGGGGAAAAAAAAAGTAATAAGGCTCATTTAATCCAACGGTTAGACTGGACCCAGAAATTAAAAATATACAAAGACTACAAAGCTCTCACATAAACAAAAAATTAAACTTGTCAGACTATCCTTTACAAATGAGATCTGCTGATTTTGTAAACTAGAGGTACTCTCAAGGATGGAAATAGCTATAAACAAGCCACACCCCAAATAGAGCCAAAATTAAGTAGTATAGGGGAAACAACAAAAGGCAAACAATCCCCTCCTCCCCACAAAAACAAGAAATAATTTTTTTTTAAACTGGGAAGAAAGCAAATGGTAAAAAGTAGAGGAGTAAAGAACAGCAGCAGAGATGAAACTACAGAAAAAGGCAGCAACAGATTCTGAAGGTGTTGAAATAAAAGAGAACAAAGGCAACAAGGAGAATTATCATCAGCAATCAGACAGGTTCTGCAGACTGGGGTGATGCTGGAAGGTAAGGGTGATGCTAGACAGGTTCTGCAGACTGGAGTGATGGTGGAATGATCCTAAGGATATTCAAATTCCTACTCACTTGGTAGTCTCTGAGGGGTCACACTATTTCTTTTTCTTTCTTTCTTTTTTTTTTGAGTCGGAGTCTCACTCTGTTGCCCAGGCTGGAGTGTAGTGGCACGCTCACAGCCGCCGCAGAGTTGGCCTGCTGGGCTCAGGTGATCCTTCCGCCTCAGCCTTCCAAGTAGCTGTGCACTATTTCTAATAATGTTCTACTAAAGATAAGCCATATGGTGGTACACAGCAGTCTGTGGAGGTACTTAAAGCTAAGCCTCAATATCCTAAGACAGGAGAACAGAGCTGCTTCACAAAATCAGTCTATGAAAAGGATTCTACATTCCCCATAAGAAAAGCAAAGAACACAAGAGTAAGAACCTTGTTTTCCAATATTAAAAGATATGCCCTAAAAAACACGAGAAGGGGGAGCAGTTGCTAAGATTACTGCCTCATCCACATTATGATACAGATATAGAGACAAAAAAAGAGGTTGGCAAAACTTTTGCAGAGTCCCAATCAAATAAACTTTTAACATACAAACAGCCTAAAATATAATACCTCTAACAGGTTTTTTCACAGTGAAAACATCAGAGGTAACTTATTTCTTAGACCTAATTGAAAAGTATTTATGAGCAAATGAAGTTAGGATGAGCTATACATATTTTCTGATAGGTGACAGAATGTTCCAAAGTATGAGATAAGCCAGTTTATAACTAGATCTGGTATGCATGAGAGACAATAATAAAGACAAAACTGATGCTAAATAACTGTTTTTAGCTATTAAAAGCAAATCATTCCTGGACAAAGTCTATTCCTTGCACAGTTTAGTAATATTCATTATAAAATTGATCTTAACAATGCCTAGAAGATTCTTCCCTTGCAAATGCTAGAGTATCAGTTACTCTCAGATTAAAGTGTTCAATAGTCTTTTCCTAAATTCTAATGGTATATGATTTCTGATACAAAAGCAGAAAATTGTATCATCTTGAAGTTTTTAATAAAATCATATTTTTTCTGTTAAGAAACAGAAGCTAGCCGGGCTCAGTGGCTCAGCCTGTAATCCCGCACTTTGGGAGGCTGAGGTGAGTGGATTGCCAGAGCCCGCGGGTTCGAGACCCGCCTGGGCAACTTGGCGAGACCTCATCTCTACAATAAATAAAAAAATCAGCCAGACATGGTAGCACGTGCCTGTAATTCCGGCTACTCAGAAGGCTGAGGTGGAAGGATCGCCTGAGCACATCAGGTCGAGGCTGCAGTGGCTGGGAGTGGCCACTGTACTCTAGTCTGGGCAATAGAGTGAGACTCTGACTCAAAAAAAAAAAAAAAAAAAGAAAGAAACAGAAGCTATAAAGAAATCAACACAGAAGACTTTATTTGTTTAGTTTCTATACTTAAAATAACAGATTATGCAGAACAAGAGGCCTTAGAAAAGGAAAAATGATCTTGTTTGCTATGCTAGAAAAATATAGAAAAACGCCTGACAATATTTTTACTACTACTGTCTTGACTACCAGTATTATCTCAATAAGTTTGGTTATGAACCAGAGTTGGAGTATAACACATGAAAATAAACTCAAGATAGTCAGAAAAAAATTCACAAGGAATTTAATGAGAAAGTGAAATATATGACACAAGAATATAACCTATAAGAAACTAAATATTTAACTCTTAATGCTTTCACTATACTTTAAAATTTGCAATACTGAGGTTTTGTATAAAACTGAATATTGATATTGTGGTTTCTCTTCAGTTTGTATACATCTTTCACCTTTTACTAAAGATTTCTGTGCTTTCAGAGCTAATTTTTTTGAGGCATTACCTTGGCATGGCTATTCATAAAAAAAAAAAAATTGAACAATGGATTTATGTTTGTAGAAGTATCAGATGATGATAAGCTTGTAATGACAAGCTACTAATAGAATTTATGCTAAGTCTCCTCCAAAACAGCACAAGTTCTTTAAACAGAGAGGTAAGTAATTTGTTCAAATGGGTGACACATAACAAGCAGTGGACAGGATGATAAATTAGAACTTGGTGTGGTCATATAAAGTATATAATGGAAACAGAAATAGTAGGTAAACTGCTGAATCTTGCTGGAATAGATTCTCAATAAAGCATTGAACAGGCCGGGCTCGGTGGCTCAACCTGTAATCCCGTGCCTTTAGGAGGCTGAGGTGAGTGGATTGCCTGAGCCCGCGGGTTCGAGACCCGCCTGGGCAGCGAGACCTCATCTCTACAATAAATCAAAAACAAAAATCAGCCGGGCGTGGTAGCGCATGCCTGTAATTCCGGCTACTTGGAAGGCTGAGGCGGAAGGATCGCCGGAGCCCAGCAGGTCGAGGCTGCGGTGGCCGGGAGCAGCCACTGCACTCCAGTCTGGGTGACCGAGTGAGACTCCAACTCAAAAAAAAAAAAAAGCATTGAACAGGTTCTCAAAGTGACAGTAAAAATATTCTAGGAGGCAAGAAAATAACTTGTATCCGAATGACTATTACACGGCTCTGAAGTTACACATGCAGACTGAAAAGTGAAAAGGTTGTGTGCACACTCAGATATGTGCTGCCTGAGTGAACAGCATGGCTCTACCCCTTAAAATTCTCTATGAACAAAAAAAATAACACATATTGTTATCACAATAATCAAAACAAGAGAAGACTGATTGTGGGAATGAGCAAGTTATTTAAAACCCTCTTGCCTTAGTTTCCTCATCTTTGCGGACAACAGCATATCAAGAGCCTCATATCAAGAGGCTATGAAAGGATTAAATGAAGTCATACATGTTAAGTGCCCCAACCATGGCAAGCTTTCATGCTAAATAGTAGTTATAAGATGACACACAATCTTTCTTCAACCTTCAAATAAAAAGGGCAAAGGACTCCCTCCCTTAAAAAAAGGACAGCAAGTAGACATTAAGAGCTATTTTCAAGGAAGAAGTTCCATGGAGTACTTCCAGGATTAGAAGACTTTGAACATTCTAACATTGTCTGTACTTGGAGCAAAAAGTTTTATCTGAAAGCACAGTAAAATAACAGATCAGCAAGAGTTTCCAGGTCATCAAGAAAAGATTATAGTACAAATTACATTGTTGTATTTATATTTACTTATATTTCTTAAAGTTTCTATCACAAATAGAAAAAAAAGTCAGCATTTAAAAATGTTAAGTTTCAGGGCTGGCCATGGTGGCTCATATCTGTAATTCCAGCACTTTGGGAGGCTGAGGCAGGAGGATTGCTTGAGCCCAGGAGTTCAGGACCAGCCTAGGCAACATAGTGAGACTTCTTCTCTACAAAAAAAAAAAAAATTAAAAATTAGCCAGGCATGGTGGTGCACACCTGTTGTCCCAGCTAATAAGGAGGTGGAGACTGAAGGATCACCCGAGCCCAGGAGTTCAAGGCTGTGGTGAGCAGTGATTATGCCACTGCATCTCAGACTGGGTGACAGACTGAGAAATCAACTTAGAAGACAAAAGTTTCAATTTGGGGGACATTTATCTAGCAAAAGCTGTCTTCAAAAAACAACAAAAGATATTTCTCTATATGCTAAGCCTTTTAAAATATGAAATACTCCTCAGTAAATAAACAACAGTATAGGTTTTCTTTTTAGGAAAAAAAAACTAAAAATGGGAAATACTTGCTAATATATGCAATATGTAAATTCTGAAGTCCTTTCCAAAGGTTATGAGAATTGCCAGTAAAATTCTTTCATTTTGCCTATAATGAAGTCTTATACCACAGATCCAAAAAGAAACTATACTATATTTTAAAATAGCAGTAATAATGGGAGTAAGTTTTCTATAAAGGGAATAAAACATTTGCATTATTGTCATCAAGGTTACCATTTCCCTAATGCTCATTAATAACTACTGTAACTTAAATTTTCATACTGTTTATCTCCTTCTTACATTCTATGATCAAAAAGCAATATTATAGGTAATGACATCATCTAAATCACAACATATCACAATATAGTCTTGTATCACTTTAGGAAAATCATTTTTGCAATAATATTTTTATTCTTACTAATGAGCAAGTGTTTAGATGCTATAGAATTAAAATAGTATTCATCTAAACAGGGAATAAAATGAATACCTTACCTATCTACAGCAACGACGACACTTTGAGAACTGGTTTCTCCAATGGATTCTTGAATACTCGCTATTTGCTTCCAGTCCACATTTCCTCCAACTACCACATATAAAAGAAAGTCATTTCAGCTTGAAAATAATTCAGTGGGGGACTGCATTTTCATTTTTAAAACACATTTCTGAAATCGATTAATTTTCATAATAAAGGAAATAAGGATTTGAAGTGAACAGTTCTTCTGGTACCAGGGATATTTATCAAAGTCAAATATCTTTGATGAACTATATTAAGTAGTATACAACACATGGTTATATCACACAAATTAGGGGCACTGTGAATTCAGATAACAAAATTAATAACATTAGACACAATTTCCATTAATATTTTAAAAATGCAGTACTAACTGCAGTTCCAATGATATCTTCTGAAGAAAATTCCAACCTCCTATAATTAGACTTGTCCTATTATTTAATCTCTAATCCTTGTTTACAAATGCTAGTTGAAAATTCGACCAGTGTTTTCCAACATCTGCTTATTTACAATAATCACTTATCTTTTCCCCTGAAAACAGTGGACAGTGGAACAACAATATCCCATTTTCAAACTCTGAACCTTAGAATCATCACTGATATCTGTCCCTTCTTCCACCATCAACATTCAACTAATCTCTAAACCCTTCTTTTCAACTGTTTTTTTCATAGAATTTATTAATTTCCATTCCTACTTAGTGTAGACACTCATAATTTCAGTCCAGGATTACTGATTTCCTTGCCACTAATTATTTCTTCTTCAATTATTCCCTCTTCAATCTCTCTTTCATTCTCCTGCCAGATTAATTTCCCTAAATTATCACCTTCATTTTCCTTACTCTTTCAGGATGAATTATATAAAATCTTCAGCCTAGCACTTAAGGCACTTCCCTTCAACTGTCTAGCCAAAATGTGTCACCCCTTTTAACTATTTAAAACTTATCTATCAAGACTCAGTCTGTATTCTTAATGAAGGATTCCTCTCCATCGCTCTCATGTGCTACCATACTAAGCAATTACTTAACTAAGTACTACTCAAATCAGAATTCCTGCATACAGTTTCATATAAATTTGAAAAAAAATTTATTTTAAATATGTGGGGTACAATTCAGGATTAGGTACACAAATGTTCATTATGCAGGTACCTTTGCTGATGAGGTTTCATATAAATTATTTTAGGTATGTTAAAGTTTCCTGAGGTTAAAAATCAATTCATATACATTTTTGGTACTTTCCTACCTTATTCAATATTAAGTCCAAGGCAGGTACTCTACAAACACCTGTTGACCTGGTTGACCAAACATTCTCAATAAATGCCTTTCTGAATGCAAATCCATTTAAACTAGTTGAACTCAAATTCTATTCTAGGAACAGAATAATGTGAAAAGATGTGATTCCTGTCCTCAATGAGTTAATAATTTACCAGGAGAGACAGACATGTTTAAGGTAATGATTACTTCATGGCTGAAATGAACTAAAAACACAGAATATTGGTTTGCTAAAGAAAAACAATTTTGATAGGGCCAAGAAGAACAGGGGTGTTAGCTCTTGAAAAGGCTTCATATATGATAAAATATTAATTCAAGCTGGACCTAGAAGGATGACTATGTGGAAAAGGGAGTAAAAAGATCAGCAATTCAGACAGAGGCAGCTATATAAAGTAATGGAAGCATGCAAGTGTACATCTTGTTTTAATATACTGTGTAGCCACGATGGAGGGTTTGGTGGGAAGGGAAAGTAGTAGGAGATAAAACTGGAAAGACAGACCAGAAAAAGATTGTGAAGAGCCATGAGTCTCAAGCTTGATGTACTACTTTTAAAAACAGGGAACCATTAGATCTTATAGAAGACTGACAAGATCCAATTTATTTTTCAAAAGATAAATGATGGTGGTATCAGGAGAACACATTGAAATAGGAAAAGACATAGGAGTCAAAAAAATTAAAAGCCTCTTCCTATAATACAACTAAGCACGAAAGCCTGAAGTAAATGACAGAGAACTGGGGTGGCAGGGAAACAGTGTGAAGGCATACTTGAAGTGAAGGTATACTTGAAGTACATGCTATAGGAATTTTACGAAGAAAAACCTATGAGAAGAAAATGCCAATCATCACGCAACTTCGTGTTTCAACTGTATGTCCTTTCCACAGAGCTTTACACCTTTATATTTAAATATAATGACATAATAATTAATAATAAATTATTTAAAGGAATCAAATATATAAAATGTCTAGAAATCCAAAGAACCCATTATATAACTATGTGAAATTTTTCAAAGAATCGTATGACAGTATAAGATAATAGGCTGAGTTCTAGGTTTATCAAAGAAATTCCCCAAAAGCAGACACATTTAGGTTAACTAAGAACAAAATGTGTATGTTGTGAATATTCTCTAACCATTTACACTGAACTTTTAAATATTAATATATCTCTTAAAAAACAGAATGTATATAACTGAAAATTTCAGGTTTCCAGAAAGCGAAGGTACTGATATTTTTCCTATCAATCAGAAAGCCAGATAAATATATACTCAACCTTGTCAATTTAGTTACATGGAATATGTGGCACATAGATAACTATTAATAAAGGAGGGTAGTAGTTTAAAACAAATATATATACTTTTTATTTTTATTTATTTATTTATTTATTTTTTGAGTTGGAGTCTCACTCTGTCACCCAGGCTGGAGTGCAGTGGCCACTCCTGGCCACCACAGCCTCGACCTGCTGGGCTCTGGTGATCCTTCTGCCTCAGCCTTCCAAGTAGCTGGAATTACAGGTGCGCACTACCACGCCCAGCTAATTTTTTGATTTATTGTAGAGACGAGGTCTTGCCAAGTTGCCCAGGCGGGTTTTGAACCTGCAGGCTCAGGCAATTCACTCACCTCAGCCTCCCAAAGTGCGGGATTACAGGCTGAGCCACCGAGCCAGGCTTAAAACAAATATACATACTGTACATATAGACTAAACTGGCTCGACTGTGTACCACACCCTCTTCTAGTTTAAATTCTGACTTCAGGGCAGGCGCAATGGCTCATGCCTATAATCCTAGCACTTTGGGAGGCCGAGGTAAGAGGATTACTTGAGCCCTGGGGTTCGAGACCAGCCTGGACAACTTGGTGAGACTTCATCTCTACAATAAATCAAAAAATAGCCAGATGTGGTGGCACACGCCTGTAGTTCTGGCACTTGGAAGACTGAAGCAGAAGGATCACCCAAGTTCACCAGGTTGAGGCTGCATAGGCCATGATCATACCACTGCACGCCAGGCTGGCTGACAGAGTGAGACTCTGACTCCAAATAAAAAAAACTCTGACATCAGCAGCTACTCAAGAAAGCATCTGCATCTGAGTAGGTGAGCACAGAAGACATATGCCACATAAGCTGGCTGGTAACCCAATGCAACAGCCCAAAGGGAAGGCTCTGCCCAACAGGGGCCAAGTCAATAGACTAGTTTCCTCTAGAATGTAGACTCAAAAATGAGAGCCTGATGAATCTGGAATAGAGAATGGTACAGACCAAAAGGAGAAGTAGATTACATGAGAGAAAACTTGAATAAAGCATGAAAGAATGTTACTAGTTTCTAGAGTGGCCTGGACCCTAAACTGTTTTTCATTTCCAAGCCTGAATGTTGGTAACTTTCTGTAAATTCTCTTTTTCTGGAAAGAGAAGTCAATTCATCTCATATCCTTGCACCTAAGCACAACCGCACAGTGAACAAATTAATTTTAATTCATTTTCAAGTACACTAGTAAATGATCAGCAAGTATCATTATTTCACTTGCTTGACTAAAACTTCTAGAAGATAAAAATCTTCCACTGGTGTTTTATTTTTAGTGTAACCCAATTTTGTAGTCCTACTTGCCAAAACTGAGCCCCAGCAATTAACACCCATCATTATTTTGGTCTTCCATTTTTAGGTCTTTCCAAAACTACTGAATCAACCATTATTTGGCCTTTCCAAAGCTATTGAATCAATCAGTGCACATTCGTTTCACTTGCCTGAGAATCGTGTTCATTTGTATCTCACCTGTGTTACCCCATGGAGTAAATGAACTTCTAAAGTACAAAGTTGGACATCCAGGTTACTTAAGTCACTGTGCAGGTGCTCAGGCAAGTCTAAATCTTGCTGCTGGAACTCCAGATGATCAGGTCTACACCTGCATCTCCTGGGCCTTGCAATACCATAGCAACCATGGTATTACTGAAGGACAGATTGCACTGTTAGATGCTTCAGTTGGATTACTAATAGGAATTAATTTTCTCCAGTATAACTTGAAGCCACAACACAGTACTGGTCACTACTTCTTTTCTTTAAAAGGTTTGAAATTCTTTTGGATTTCCAAAGAATTTGTACTGCTAGTGACAACACAGAAATCACTAAAAGAAAGAAAATTCCTGCTCTCTTTAAGTCACGTTTCTAGATTCATTGTTTGGAGGTAGGGTGGGAGGAACAGACAGAGAATATCCAGAAACTTCTAACATACCAGCCATTGTGCTAGGTCCATTAATGGCTAGGTCCATATATTTCTTATTTAATCATAAGAATAAGAATATGCTATCTGGGCTCGGTGGCTCAGCCTGTAATCCTGCGCCTTTAGGAGGCTGAGGTGAGTGGACTGCCTGGGCCCGTGGGTTCGAGACCCACCTGGGCAGGCGAGACCTCATCTCTATAATAAATAAAAAAAAACACAGCCGGGTGTGGTAGTACATGCCTGTAGTTCCAGCTATTTGGAAGGCTGAGGCAGAAGGATCGCCAGAGCCCAGCAGGTCGAGGCTGCGGTGGCTGGAAGCGGCCACTGCACTCCAGTCTGGGTGACAGAGTGAGACTCCAACTCAAAACAAACGAAAAAACAAAAACAAACAAAAAAAGAATATGCTAGGTCCATATATTCTTATTTAATTCTAACAATCCTGTGAGTAGATATAACTTTTAGTTTGCAAAATCAGAAAGTGAATCTCAGAGAATTAAAGTAACTTGCACACAGTATGGAAACAATACAAAATAATTCAAACCCATAAGTATTCGAGGTCAAAGTCTAAATTTTTTCTCTGGTGGAACTCCTTTTATTTATGACTAAAAATGTACTGTTTTTTATTCTTCTCTATGATTTTCATTAATATTTTCCTTTGTTCTATTGGGTTAAATCTGAAAATTTCTGGCCATTTTGAGCACACAGGGAGCCATTAGGAGAGGTTCTATACTGGCAGAAGAGTTTGGTTAGGCCATCATACTGTCTAAAAATTTTGAATCTAAATGCTTTCTCCAGTTTCCCCAACTATATATTACACCCTTCACACATTTAGTCTTAGTTCGAGGCTACAGTGGCTGGGAGCGGCCACTGCACTCCAGTCTGGGCGACAGAGTGAGACTCCAACTCAAAAAAAAAAACAAAGAAAAACAAAAAAAAAATCTCACCTAGCCCCAAGCCCACAAATTCATCAGGAGCCTGATCTTTTGTTCCAGTAATAGATCCTTCTCTGCCTCGCACTGTTCCAGAAATGTATCGAGGTTTCACTCCAGTTCCTATAAGTTGTGCCAACTCCAGCTGACTGATGCACTTCAGAATCTTGAACACAAAAAGAAAAAAAAATGTAAATTCCACGTTAAAAATATCCTCAAAAATATTAAAATATATGCAGCTAGAACTTAAACATAGGCTACATTATAAATCATTTTTAAAAGCTAAGTGTACTTACCCCGAATGCACTAATTTAATTTCCACTCACAAACACTTACGCATGTCAGTAATAGAATTTTTAGCATTAGTTCATTTTATAAATCAAATTGTAAAGTTGAAAATAAACACAGTGCTTATACCTCATGCCATGAATTTCCTAAATAATTTCCATCTGTGTGAGCCACTGTGATGAGTGTTTTTATTGTGTCAATGTTCTTCTGTTTCATTTCAGTAATACCAGAACTCACTGTGAGTAAGGTAAATCTTGCTAGAGCCTGGACATATGCATCTCTTTCCAGCTATAAAAAAAGACAAAAATATATTTACATAATTATAAATAGAGTAGACTGAATTAATCTCTAGATTTCCTACTGACAAACTCTGGTTAGTTGTTTGGTGAGTTTTTAAATTATAAGTTCAGTAAGTTATAACTGTAATAAGTTTTATTTGCCATGAATTACATACAATACCACAAAATACAGTTTTTTAATATTTTCATTCATTTTAAGATGATAAATGAAGCAGAAAAGACCTAAATTTGTAAAACCCAAAGGTAATGGGGGTATCAAATCAAGATGAGATTTTAGTGATAAACAATGTATTCATATTGAACATTTCCTGCTAGAAGGCCCTGCTTAAGTGAAAATTACGTACTGGATACTTGGCTCTCTTAAAAATAGCTTGTTCTTAGATTTAAGTCACAAAGTCATATAAAACATACATAAATGTAAATAAAATAATTCAATTAGTATGAAATGTAGCATATTTAAATAAGATATTCAAATTAACATATAGGAATCCAAAGTCTTGGAAACTTTTTACATGGCTAATATTCCATGGAGAAAAAAATTATAACCAAAGTTATGATGAGAAATTTTAGACAGATCAATATAAAGCTACCCCTTCCATCACAGCATCTCAGAAACTTAAACATTAAAATTCATTTAAATTTCATCATAAATTTGAAATTAGTTTTTAGTGAGTCAGACGTAAAAAATTATTATAATTTAAACTACAGTAATCATAGTTTAATGTTCTAAAATGGCTAAAAAGACAAAGTTCTTCATTACCTGAATGCTGAAAATGCATGCAATTCTGATTGCACATCTTATACCTTCCAGGCAAAGAGAGGCTACTTCGGTATCATCACAATCTTGTAGACCCACACTGAACGCAGCCAGAAAAGGTGTCCAAGCCAACTAGGAAAATTGTGAACATATCATGGACATCAAGCAATAATTAATTTTTGTTATACTACTACATTAATATTTCTCAAAGCAATACAAGATTTGAGGAAGTTCTGGAAAAAAAAAAAAGAGAGATTCTTGGCAAAGGTATCTCGAAAGCTGTCTTAGACAAAGGGAAGAAAACCAGACAATGCTGCCTGGGCTTAAAGACATGGGAGAGCATGCTCATAGATTCAGCAGAAGCCCTTAGGGATTTTTCAAGAACATCTAAAAATTATTCCTAACAGTTAAAAAATGGAAATAGTCAATATTCATAAAGAATATTAGTTTTACCACTTCAGAATGCATCTCTGTTTGTAAGCTTTGTCCCTTACGATATTTTACACTCTTTATTTCCAATGAGATCCTTTTAATCATTTTCCTATTTGCAACAAAAACATTAATCTCTTTTGTGTGCGCCTGCTCCCTGAACACCTTTAGTCTAATATTTTTTATAGATAAAACTTTTATATTGAGTCATCAGTGATATCTCTGGTTCCTAGTTGGACAATATTTTTTTAAAAAGAGTTCAAATCTAGTTGTATTGGCTGATACCTACAATCCCAGGGCTTCGGGAGACTGAGGCAAGAAGATGCTTGAGCCCAGGAGTTCAAGATCAGCCTGAGCAACATAGTGAGACCTTGTTCCTACAAAAAATAAAAATAAAAAAATAGGCTGGGCTCAGTGGCTCAGTCTGCAATCCCGCGCTTTGGGAGGCCGAGGTGAATGGATTGCCTAAGCCTGTGGGTTTGAGACCCGCCTGGGCAACTCGGCGAGACCTCATTTCTACAATAAATCAAAAAATTAGCCGGATGTGGTAGCGTGTGCCTGTAGTTCCAGCTACTTGGAAGGTGGAGGCGGAAGGATCGCCGGAGCCCAGCAGGTCGAGGCTGTGGTGGCCAGGAGCGGCCACTGAACTCCAGTCTGGGTGACAGAGTGAGACTCCAACTCAAAAAATAAAATTTTTTAATAAAAATTAAAATTAAAAAAATTTTTAAAAATAAAAAATAAAAAAAATAGACAAGTGTATTGGTGCACACCTATAGTTCCAGCTATGTGAGGGGCTGAAATGGAAGGATCTTTTGAGCCCCAAAGCAAGGCTGGAGCTTGAGTAGGGATCATTCCACTGGACTCCAGCCTGGGTATTACAAAAAA